>NC_134353.1:934261379-934426379 GCF_048569485.1 Anomaloglossus baeobatrachus | reverse complement strand
AATTTCTGCATCTCTTGGCAAGAAAATCATCAATAGGGGCAGTCCCTTTTTTTTTTTTTTCTTTGGACAATCTTTTTTTTTTTTATGTAGCATAAACAGGCCTGAAGTGTATGTTTGAAATCCGCAAAAATGTCAAGATCTCTATACGGAGATATATATGTGGATTTACCCCACAGAATTGCAATAGATCCACAGGTAAAAGAAATGCACCTGTGTTTTTAAATGCCTTTTGTCTGCAGTAATGCGGGTGATCCGCATATAACTGTACCAAATCAAGTTGTGAAGGCCAAATACCAGGAAGTACCAAACAGAGCAGCTTTTTTTTAATGCATGACATATCAAAAACAAAACAAAAAAAAAAACTGCAGCATATATTTAAAAAAAAGTAACAAAACACTGAAGCACAATAAGAAAAATGCTAGTACCCCAATTTTGTAAATCGGTGCAGAAAACAAAAACTCCACAAAGTCAAAAACTCAACTACTCAGCATCGGGATGCAGTATTACCATTTTCCCTGCACAGTACAGCATCCAGTAAACTGCAGCCGACCCCATCAATTTGAGTAACGCCAACTGCAGCCGACCCCATCGACTTGAGTAACGCCAAATTCAGCCGACCATCGACTTGAGTAACGCCAAATTCAGCCGACCCCATCGACTTGAGTAACGCCAAATTCAGCCGACCCCATCAACTTGAGTAACGCCAACTGCAACTGACCCTATTGACTTGAATAGCACCAACTGCACCTTGCAGCAGAGAGTGCCCCTGTGCAAAGAAAACACTTAAGGGGACACTGTGCTGAAGCAGCACCTCATCTTAAGGATTGTGGGCTCCCAGGGGTCATATTTCCAGCGATCAATAAATGGTGCCAAATCCTAGTGTTATGCCACCACTTACTGACATGGGGATACACTCAATTATGGTTAGTGCCCAGGGCTGTGGAGTCGGTAAGCCAAACCTTCGACTCCGACTCCTCAAATTCTCTTGCACCGACTCCGACTCCGACTCCTCAAATTCTCTTGCACCGACTCCGACTCCGGCTCCTACATATATTGCTTATAGTTAGGTGAAAAATTTATTGTAGTACATGAATATGTGTATGTGAACATCAGACATTTAATAATTTTTATGATACAATAATCAAGATATTTGGATAGAACATAAAATATATTTATTGGAATACAACTTTAGAACACAAAAAACTGTAATAAATTGTAAATATGTAATACACTATGTAATATACAGTAGATTACATATATATCTTGTGTGTGTATATACACTGTGTATATATATATTACATATTTACAATTTATTAGTTTTTTGTGTTCTAAAGTTGTATTCCAATAAATATTTTATGTTCTATCCAAATATCTTGATTATTGTATCATAAAAACAATTAAATGTCTGATGTTCACATTGTACTACAATACATTTTTCACTTAAATATAAGCATTATACTAAATGTTATTATTTAGTAAAATATTCAGCACATTCTGCATTGCACTCCTGTCCCCAATTTATTATATATTTTAGGAGTCGGAGTCGGTGCATTTTATACCGACTCCGACTCCGACTCCACGACTCCGACTCCGACTCCACAGCCCTGTTAGTGCCCATTTAAACAAGCATAAAAAAAGAAAAACAAAAACATAAAAATGAGTAGAACTGAAATATAATATAAAAGACCAAATTAATGATCACCGCTCATTCAAGAAACGGGTAATAACTTGTAAGGTCCGTTCCATATGACTAGAAAATGGTCCTGTACCGTATTACAGCTGCAATGCCAAGGCATACAAACAGTTGGACTGTGGACAACTTTAGGCACCACAAGGACTTTATAGGGAGCTCAATACAGATCTATGAAACTGATGTTTTAGATTAATAATAATAATAATAAACTGTGTGTGTGTATATATATATATCTACATAGTATATTATACTGATATAGATATATAGATCTCTCTCTCTCTACATCTACATCTCTCTCTCTCTACATCTCTCTCTCTCTCTACATCTCTCTCTACATCTACATCTCTCTCTCTACATCTCTCTCCATCTCTCTCTCTCTACATCTCTCTCTCTCTCTACATCTCTCTCTCTCTCTACATCTCTCTCTCTCTACATCTCTCTCTCTCTACATACACACATATATACATACATATATATATATATATATATATATATATATATATATATATATATATATATATATATATATATATATATATATGTGTATATGTGTATTAGTTTATTACACACACGCACACACAGTGTATCTATCCATCTATCATGGTGAGCTCCACTTTATCCCAACCAGGTCCAATACCTGGCACGAGCGGCACATGTGTACTAGGACTATTTAGCACATGTAAAACGTTATGGATCAGTAAGGACTTTCTAACAGGACCTGGCAGTCGCCTCTGACATTCATTTTGGAGCGACCCTGTAGAGCAGACATGTTGCAAAACTTTTGCCTTTTCTACAGAAACCGATTAATCACACGCCGGCTGCTTTCCATACTGTCAAACGATTCTCCGTAGACGCTGACGCTCCTCGTGTACGTCATGAAGCAGAACACCCTGAACTGCCAAACGAGGAACAGATTTTTACAGCCTGGTCATCTCCACATGAGAGAAAACAGATATTTTGGTTTTAAAGTATCACAGTTAAAAAAAAAACAAAAAAAAAAACAAAAAAAAAAAAACACAGAACTAGACGCTGTTGGCAATAGCCATTTTTAGGCCTCTGTTGCATGCTAGAATGCTAGAAAATCGTTGGCACTGTTTTGGATAGATCATGCCTCCCCAACAATATGAGAACTGAGGTCTAAAACATATATAAAAAAAAAAAAAGAAAAAAAAAAAAAACCTATTTTCTTGGAAAGAAGAACATGCATTAAAAAAAATATAAAATATTATATGGGAACAGTGGCTGACTGGACCTACTCAGGATCGCCATAATGGAGCGCTTATACATTTCTGTAAATTAAATACATTTATTAAGCATATGTTTTATGGTTCTAAACATGCTACTTCATGACTAGGGGAAAGATCTTGTCAGTATACCCGCATCAGTATCATATATAGTTACCATATACCCAGGGATCGTGTCGCTCCTTGTGCCAATACACTAATCATAACCGACATTCTAGAAGTGGAACTTGAGACATGTTGACGTATGAAAACTATTTTCATATAATTTGAGGGTTTTTTTGTATTGTACCAGTGTTTGTGTATTAAAAATATAAACGGTTACTTGTAATGTTACTTTTTATAGAAATAATGATCTAAAAATAAAAAAAAAACACTAAACAAAATTGTCAAATTACTTCTTAAATACTTTGCTTTAATGCAAGTTACTTATTTTCAAGAATTCCTCAAAAATATTACATTTCTGGTTAACTTGCCAACCAGTGGGACCCCCTTAAAGGGAATCTGTCACCAGGTTTTTGCCACCAAATCTGAGAGTAGCAAAATGTAGGGACAGAGATCCTGATTCCAGCGAGGTCACTTACTGGGCTGTTTAATCAATGATTTTATCAAAGTACACTAATCATTACAGGACTACTTGGCGTGCTGCAGGTAGTCCAGCATATTCATGAGCTCTGTATAACTGATACATCTTCAGCCGAGAGAACATTGATTTTATCAAAATGACTGCAAACAGCTCAGTAAGTGACACATCGCTGGGATTAGGGTTTCTGTCTCTACATTATGCTGCTCTCAGATGGGAGAGCAAAAACCTGGTGACAGATTCCCTTTAATCCCGAAATCATGAAATACCTTGTCAACGGACCAGAGGGGGAGATCCATACTAGACCCCTGCGCCATTTGTTTGAGGGACTATCCCCCCAAAAAAAATAAGAGCGCAGCTTTAGTATAAAACCACATACACAGTGCTGGAGCGCACTACACTACAGTACCAGTAAGTCACAATAAATAAGACACTGTAGGTTTGGATGGGAATGGGCAGAATAAAAATTCAAATAAGTACAAGATAAGAACAATATTTACAAAATACTCATTTTCTACCACTCCAGGAATATTCACTTTTGTAGTTTGGGAATTTGGAGGCAAATGAAAAAACTAAATTCAACGGTCTACAGTTTCTTACCATAGTGCAATGTCTTCATGGGGGCCTGTGAGTGTTAACAAGCAAATATACTAAAAAGTAAGAGTCCAGATTAAATGAAGATTTCATGAGCACCTGTATTTTCACACAAAGCCTGTAGAAGAGTATGATCTTTCTGCCTTCATCTCACACAAGTACCGTACTTAAAAAAAAAAAAAAAAATGCATTTGGCACGCTTACCAGTCTCTAATACAGTATGTCCAGGAACTGTCCGTATCCTCATGCTCTGTAACTTCCAATCTATTTCTAGTGAGTAGATTGTCAGCATTCTGCCAGCACCATAGGTGCTAGAACTTCCCTATCCTTTCTTCCCAGCATTCACAGTACTAGTCAGTCATAGCTTGCCTGCCCTAAACTGAATACCTGCAGGTTATTGCTATATGAATTTTGACAAATCGGAGAGAAGGAGCAGAGAGATGGAGCCACTCCAAATGCCTCAAATACAGCTCAGTATCTCTGCTGATAGAGACAGATGACTGGACAACAGACAGTGGATTTTTCAGATGGTGAGACAGCGCACGCGCACACACACACACACACACACTACAGACCAAAAGTTTGGACACAGCTCCTTCAAAGATTTTTTTTTATTTTCAGGACTCTGAAAATTGTAGATTCACACCGAAGGCATACAAACTATGAATTAAAACATGTGGAATGAAATACTTAAAAAAGTGTGAAACTGAAAATATGTCTTATATTCTAGGTTCTTCAAAGTAGCCACCTTTTGCTTTGATTACTGCTTTGCGCACTCTTGGCATTCTCTTGATGAGCTTCAAGAGGTAGTCACCGGAAATGGTTTTCCAACAGTCTTGAAGGAGTCCCCAGAGATGCTTAGCACTTGTTGGCCCTTTTGCCTTCACTCTGCGGTCCAGCTCACCCCAAACCATCTCGATTGGGTTCAGGTCTGGTGACTGGAGACCAGGTCATCTGGCGTAGCACCCCATCACTCTCCTTCTTAGTCAAAAAGCCCTTACACAGCCTGGAGGTGTGTTTGGGGTCATTGTCCTGTTGAAAAATAAATGATGGTCCAACTAAACGCAAACCGGATGGAATACAATGCCGCTGCAAGATGCTGTGGTAGGCATGCTGATTCTGTATGCCTTCAATTTTGAATAAATCCCCAGTGTCACCAGCAAAGCACCCCCACACCATCACACCTCCTCCTCCATGCTTCACGGTGGGAACCAGCCATGTAGAGTCCATCCGTTCACCTTTTCTACAAAGACACGATGGTTGGATACAAAGATGTCAAATTTGGACTCCTCAGACCAAAGCACAGATTTCCACTGGTCTAATGTCCATTCCTTGTGTTCTTTAGCCCAAACAAGTCTCTTCTGCTTGTTGCCTGTCCTTAGCAGGGGTTTCCTAGCAGCTATTTTACCATGAAGGCCTGCTGCACAAAGTCTCCTCTTAACAGTTGTTCTAGAGATGTGTCTGCTGCTAGAACTCTGTGTGGCATTGACCTGGTCTCTAATCTGAGCTGCTGTTAACCTGCGATTTCTGAGGCTGGTGACTCGGATAAAGGCCTGCTGCACAAAGTCTCCTCTTAAGAATTGTTCTAGAGATGAGAAGGTGTGTCCAAACTTTTGGTCTGTACTGTAATATATATTATATATATTTTAGATACGATAAATGCATAACACTTTCGAATGAGAACAAGTTGTCTAAAAACGTGAATTTTATGACCTGTAGACATTATGGCCGCACTCTACAGGAAGCACTTACGTGATGACACTGATAACGAGCAATATGTACATACACCGTACTGCAGTAGACATGTTTGGAGATAATTCGGGATTTAATAATCTCTTTTGCGGATCTTGAATAACACAACTTTTGCATGTTCTTGAACACACTGATGTAATCTTTAAGCAGTGGGAATTTTAGAGAAAAGTTTCGCCAAGGCCGAGCACAGCTGCAAGTCAGCGAAACAGCTACTGATAGAAAACCATGATAAAGACAAGGAATACTGTTGGGAGAAGACAAAGTCACAAAACAAACATGGCGACAGAAGGATGAAAGGGCCATTCACAATTCTGTATGGGGAGCGGAGGGCAGAGGGAGGACGCTTAGAAACACATGAGTCTTTAAGGAGGCGAAAACAGAATAATTGTATTCACTTGGAGTGATGGGGCCAACATGGATTTTGAGCTAAGAAAAGGTCAGTTTGGCCTGGAGGTATTGTACACTATCACCTCCAAGACCTGTACAATTCTAGGTTAATCTGGCAAAAAACAAAAAAAAAAAATAAAAAAAAACAGGCTACTTTTAATGCCTTCCCCGTAAAGCCTGTATGATCCTAATAGGAAGATGGGGGTTGTCGCATCTTCCTAAATGGGTTTTCCAGAAATCAAACATGTTAGCAATTTACTTCTTACTAGAAAACCTGTTCTTAAGAATGTAAGTATTTTTAATTCTATAGTTTACAACCTGTTGCCTAGGTTCCCAGCCACCTCTGCAGTCTATCAGCGGTGGTCGGTTTCCTAGGCAAGGAGCGCAGTGTTTGTAAGCTCTTCGCTGTAAAGAATACATGTGCTGGATCCCCTGAGCATGACCAATGCTGCAGAGGGAAAGCGGTCTCTGTTTTCGGCATTGGAGAGTGTACGTCTCAGGCCGCTGGTCCAAACTGACAATCATGGGTGCACCCCCTCCCCCCCAACAAGCAGCAATTCGGGAGGCTAGTGCACTACTGATGACTGGGAATGAAAGGCTTTAAAATGCTCATTTTACATGAATTTAAAAAAAAAAAAAAACTTCAAAAGAAAATTATTCCGCTTTACATGATAAGTACAGCAGCCTCATCAGGTCTAAGATGTCTATAAAAATAAAAGTAAGCGATTATTATTCAGCCTTACATGGCAAGTCATCAACACCAAGAACACAACCAATGTTTGGGAATAAATTCACTTAAATATAAAATCACTGACAAATTATGCGATTGCATATAAAACCAATTTTTATTAAATATAAAACATTAAAAATGATGTTTGTTGGCATTTTTAATGTTTTATATTTAATAAAGATTGGTTTTATATGCAATTGCATAATTTGTCGGTGATTTACATGGCAAGTACAACAGCCTCAACAGGTCTCAGAAATCAATAAAAAAAAAAAAATACTCGGTAATTATTCAGCCTTAGGGTACTTTCACACTTGCATTCAGCGCAGTCCGTCACTATGGAGAATAGCGCAGTCCGTTAATGCACTGCGCTATTGTCCATAGACTTGTATGGACGATGCACTGTAACGCAAGTGTCAGTGTTGCATCCGCTGGACGACGCAGCGTCGTTATTTTGACACTGCGCCAAACGGGAGGAACGCAGCATGTAACTTTTTTTGAGCAGCGCAATCTGTAGGATTTCACTGCGCATGCCCTCTCTGGCTCCCTGCACCCGTAACCAAGGTAAATATCAGGTAACCAAGCAAAGTGCTTTGCCAATATTTACCCTGGCTACGTGTGCAGGGAGCCCGACACTTCCCCGCTTGGCTCCGCCCCCTCCCGCACTCCACTCCGCATGTATGTACACACACTCATCTGTCCTCAGCGCCATGGCCCACTCTGCTCCACCCACTCCGCACTCCGCCCCCCGCACACATTCTCGGCGGCCGAACGATCAGCTGATCGACCGGCCGCCGGCATGTGAGAGCGCTCAGCTGATCGTTCACAATAGTCTGCTGCCGGTAAAACTGTAAAGAAAAAAAAAAAAAGGCTTTCCGTTGTTTTGTACGATCCGTTGCACCCGTTGTGCCATTATATGCAACACATCCGTTGCATCCGTCACACAACGCAATGCAACGGACGCCGTTCAACGCAAGTGTGAAACTAGCCTTACATTAGAGCCTCATGAGGTCTAAGATGTCTATAAAATATAGTAGGCAATCATTATTCAGCCTTACATGGTAGGTACAGCAGCCTCATCAGGTCTAAAATGTCTATACAATAAAGTAAGCCTTTGTATCGAGTCACTCCTCTCGTATTTATTTCTGAATGTTGCACATGTTTCATGTTATTTGTGCGTGACCTTCTTAATATTTTTGCCAATTTGTAAGAAAATCTCAACATTTGCTTGTCTATATTCCTATTTTTATCCAGAACATGTCATTAATCACCACATTACCAAAACTACAAAAAAAAAAAAAAAACACAACGATGACAACAAATCCAATTATGACTTGGATGAACCCGACATTCCCGCTCGTTAAGACGGAGAATTACCACTCAGTCTGTGGGAAGGTGTAATCCTGCCATTTATCCTCATCGACATTTCTCATCACACATACAAATAAAATAAAATATTGAAAAAAAAAATAAATAAATATTTCTGCAATACATGCAGTCCTAGTGCCCTGACGTAGCTGCTTTTTCCTCGCACCTATATTGCTATGCTGCACTGCGCCCTGCATTTTGGGCAAGGGCCCGAACCAGTAGTGACCGGAGATATAAAAAGAGAAGTATAAAATCATTTTTAGAAGAAGAAGAGAAAAAAAAAAAAAAAAAAAAAGATCACCATAGAAACTGTCAATATAACATGTGGTAAGAGAATGCAGCATTCTTTCCCATCTCTAGAATTCTTCTATACAGGTCCACATTTTGGATACGACCGGTATCTGGTCTCAAATACGGTCCAGCCTCTCAATATCTGCGTGTTAAAGGGGTTCACTGCTTGGACAAAGCCTTTTAGATGCTTTTAATTGTTCATGTAAAGTTAAAAAAAAAAAAATAAATAAATAAATAAATAAATAAATAGAATCCCGGCCAGCACCGACCCCGTTTCGAACTCAACATCTAAGTGAAGAAGTCCATCAGCGGCCGCCGACCGGCAGCAGCACCACTCATGGGGCGTAACAATGTCACAGGGGCACCAGGAAAAAAGGAGACATTGCTGGAAGGCGCCAGGCAATGAGGAGAGTAGGAAAGATATATTTTATTTTCTACACGAGACTCAAATTTACAAAAGGGGTTTAGCTCCCCACAAACAACCCATGTAACTAGGAATGTACGTGGACTTTTCACCTGTTTCTATATTTTTGAGGACTTTATAAATAATCCACCTTGTATCCGATGTGGATTTCAACAACCAAAAGAGTCTACGGCTCAGTATTTTTTATGTACTTCTTGGTTTGTTTGTTTTTTTTTAAACTAGGCCATTAATATCAGATTATTGAGCTCCGTCTCTAAGGGCTGCTTCTCACTTGCGAGTTTCTCGCAGTAGAGCAATGCGAGAAAAACTCGCATTGAAATCGGACACGTTAGTGAATGATTCAGCTCTCATCTGCGATTTTTTTCTCAGTCCAAATCGGACCGAGAAAAAAAATCGCAGCATGCTGCTTTTTTGCGAGTTTCTCGCACCATTTGTCCCAATGATTTCCTATGGAAGGGGATTAAAAGTAGCATCACACACACGCACCACCGTTCACATTTGCGAGTGTGGCAGTAACTTCGCACATTAGATGAATGTGACAGCACATTCCCATAGGTTAATTAAATGACACATGTGTAATAGCTTTTATCTAATTAAGATGTTGCATGAAACTAGCATCGCAATCGCGACACACACGCGAGCAAAAAGCATCGCACTTGCGTTGCACTCGCACCTAACGTGAACTAAAATCAGCCGAGTATTTTTCAGCCCAGTCGGACCGATTTTACTCGCATAGATGTGTTTCCACCCTTAGGAAGACTGCAAATCATGTGTTTAAGGGGCCAAAGTACCAAGCACTTGAGCATGGTAGTGCCTGCTCATCACTAGTTACGAGTACTGAGCACCCGAGCATGGTAGTGCCCGCTCATCACTAGTTACGAGTACCGAGCATGGTAGTGCCCGCTCATCACTAGTTACGAGTACCGAGCATGGTAGTGCCCGCTCATCACTAGTTACGAGTACCGAGCATGGTAGTGCCCGCTCATCACTAGTTACAAGTACTGAGCCTGAGAATAGTAGTGCTCGCTCAACACTAGTTACGAGTACCGAGCATGGTAGTGCCCCCTCATCACTAATTACGAGTACTGAGCCTGAGAATAGTAGTGCTCGCTCAACACTAGTTACGAGTACAGAGCATGGTAGTGCCCCCTCATCACTAATTACGAGTACTGAGCCTGAGAATAGTAGTGCTCGCTCAACACTAGTTACGAGTACAGAGCATGGTAGTGCCCGCTCATCACTAGTTACGAGTACTGAGCCTGAGAATAGTAGTGCTCGCTCAACACTAGTTCTGAGTACAGAGCATGGTAGTGCTCGCTCATCACTAGTTACGGGTACGGAGCCTGAGCAGAGTAGTGCTCGCTCAACACTAGTTCTGAGTACCGAGCATGGTAGTGCTCGCTCATCACTAGTTCCGAGTACCGAGCATGGTAGGGCCCGCTCATCAGTAGTTCCGAGTACCGAGCATGGTAGTGCCCGCTCATCACTAGTTACGGGTACTGAGCCTGAGCATGGTAGTGCCCGCTCATCACTAGTTATGGCCCCCACCGATCCGCTGTTCTCTGCTCCGACGGACAGATGTAGACAGTTGCAGAGATGAACAGCACAGCTCCGTCAACATGTTTAGTGGCCACGGCCAAATACTGCAGATCAACTCCTCTTCATCTGCCAGAATAGCACAACAAGCTTTTCTAGCCAATAAATGCAAAATTTGTAACATCTTATGGCCCAATTCATCATTTGTGATTTCTTAAAAGTCACTGTACAAAATTCTTCAAAATGAAGCACAGCGTTCATAAATTTGGCGTAAAGATGTATATAGAGTTTTTCCCAATTCTGACGGAAAAAACGCACTTTTTTGTCCGACAACAGGTGACTAGAGGCCTGGGAGGGTGAAGTGAACACAGCCATGATTGTTTTGCTCTGGATCAAAGTGAAGGATTCAGAAATTCATGACCCATTAGTTCCAACTACAAAACTAACAATCTTGGTGGACAAAGAGGCAAAACAACTAGTGTAAACCCAAATGTACCAATATGCTTAAAAGCCGTATATGCATTTGCAAAAATAAAGATATATACTCAAACAACAACAAAAAATAACCAAAAAGTGCAATAAAAACAGAAACATTTGGAATTCTGGGGAAAAGAGAAAAAAAATATACGATTATATACCTTAATTGGAGCGGTGGAGAACTTCACTTTCCTGGCAGGCATGAGGTCCTCTTCGTCGGACAGGCCGGGTACTTCCTCGTAATCGCTGCTGAAGTCATAATCCGCATCTTCATTTACTATGAATGTGACATTTTGGGCTGCAGGCTGTTCCCCTTCGATGTCTTTATCATCATCGAAGGCGGCATTTTCTATCCCAAAAGCCTCAGTAGAATATCGTACTAGGTTTTTGTTGTTATCAATCGGTTCTTCAAATTCACTTCCCTCCTCGTCGTCGCTGTCCGCCTCTTCGGTGGCTTCTTCTGTTGGTTTTGCTACATCTTCCACAGGACTTTTACGCTCTTCCTTGACCTTCCTCTCGGTGATCAGGAGGCTATCATTTAGACAAGGCTTTGGACCAAGAGGCTTTATGTCCTCGAATACGTCATCTTTTAGGTTTGCATCTTCTTCGCTCTCGGAGGACTCGTTCTGTAACACCACCAGCTCCGCTCGCACCATCGCAGTCTGAGTTTTGGCCAACACCGGAGCTTCAGAATTGGTTTCTTTAGTACCCGGAAGGGAGTTGTTATTCTGAAGACAAGCAGACTCCTCTTGAAGTAATGCATTTTTTAGAGTCTGACCATCATCCAGGCTTGGGTCTTCTTCTACTGTTTGATCCTTAGCAGTAACGTTTTTGGTCCCATCATTATTATTTAGGCCCGTATTCGTCAAGGCAGTAGTGTGGTTAATGGTCACTAAAGAAGTACTACCGGACTCTATTAATATTTCATTAGTCTTCGACAAGTCTTTAGGTTCCTCTCCGTCACTGTCGGCAAGAAAACTTTCCAATCTCCTGCTTATAGGTCCCGCATTTAAGGAGGAAGAGGAGGACAACGATGATGATGTTGACCGGTGGCTGTTGTACTGATTGTTTTCAGATGACGTAGACGTGGTGGACTTTGCAGAAGCGCTACTGGAGCTACGATCACAAGAGTCGCTTTCCATTTCAATAGATCCATGTCTGCGGTCAAGCTTGATCACCTTGTCCTCCTTGGTTGGAGAAGACCTGTCAAAAGTACTCTGGTGGTTGAGATTTCTTTCAAAGATTTTCCTAGTTTCTGAAAATTTTTCCGCCAAGGCTACTTTGTCCAAATCGACTTCTTCCACTGTCCTGGCGACCTTATCAGGACATGGCACATCGGGGCTGATATTTAAGGCATTATTCTTTTGCACACTTACAGAAGTGTTTGTCGGAGGAGGAGAAGGAACCTCAGGCTTTATAATTTTACTTTCCACGGGATCAGGAGGAGATGAGCTCATCTGCATGAACATATTCTTGATCTTGTGCACCCGATTGCCATAGGAGGCACGGCCTCGGGTAAGGTCCCCCTGTGCTCCATTAGCATTTAGCTTCAAAGTTGTGGGCTTCGGAGAAATTTCTGGTTTGACCCCATCGAAGGAACACTTGATAGCCTGAAAATCAGACTTGTACGCGTTCCTGTGAGGAGAAGCGCTCCGGAGGTTCCTCTCCCCTTTGCCTTCTGTTTTCATCATTTTTTTTTTACGGTTGTGAAATTGGCCTGCTTGAGAAAATGTTCAGCGTCACTCCCCTCTCCACATGGACAACGAGGATCACAGGAATTAATGCAGCGCTGGGTTCATGGGAAATCCCAAGCAGTGAATCACTCCCTCCGCGCTCAGCTGTCTGTCTAATTTCATTGCCACAAGACAACCATCTGCTGAAAGAAAGAAGAACAGAGTCATACGCGGAACAAGACAAATGTCCATGAGGTTTTGTCATCAGCTTCTTGTATCAGGAGTGCATTAAATTAAGGGACATCTGCATAACTTTTATGGAAAAGCCACCGAGTGCTCCAGAAAATATGCAACAGGAGGAGCTATTGATAAAGAAAATACACACAAGTCAAGCTCCAATAGTCACCCAACTGCGGAGAGCAACTAAAAGGCCGTCTGCCCGTGCCAAGAATGTACGAGAGACTATATCCGCTACAAATAAAACGCGACAAAGTGTCATTTTCTCAAACTTTTTTCCTAGAATTAACATATTTTAAAGGCCTCGGGTACTTAAGATGCATTTGTACAGACATCATATGTCACATTGTTTCAGAGGAGCGCTCCAGGGAACTGCAACAGGGGGTTTTAATTTGGGAACCTCCAGAGTGATCCATAAGATTAGATTTGTATCGGATGTATTTTTTTATTGTAGGGGATTCCTGTAAGGAGCTTTATCACTGATGCACAAAATTAGCAATAAATAGTAGTGATGAGCGGGCACTACCATGCTCGGGTGCTCGATACTCGTAACTAGTGATGAGCGGGCACTACCATGCTCGTGTGCCCAGTACTCGTAACTAGTGGCATGGTAGTGCCCGCTCATCACCAGTTACGAGTATCGAGCACCCGAGCATAGTAGTGCCCGCTCATCACTAGTTACGAGTACCGAGCACCCGAGCATGGTAGTGCTCGCTCATCACTGGATACGAGTACCGAGCACCCGAGCATGGTAGTGCTCGCTCATCACTAGTTACGAGTATCGAGCACCCGAGCATGGTAGTGCCCGCTCATCACTAGTTACGAGTACTGAGCACCCGAGCATGGTAGTGCCCGCTCATCATTAGTTACGAGTACTGAGCACCCGAGCATGGTAGTGCCCGCTCATCATTAGTTACGAGTACTGAGCACCCGAGCATGGTAGTGCCCGCTCATCATTAGTTACGAGTACTGAGCACCCGAGCATGGTAGTGCCCGCTCATCACTAGTTACGAGTACTGAGCACCCGAGCATGGTAGTGCCCGCTCATCACTATTTACGAGTACTGAGCACCCGAGCATGGTAGTGCTCACTAATCATTAGTTACGAGTACTGAGCACCCGAGCATGGTAGTGCTCACTCATCACTAGTAATTGCTTAAGGTCTAACCGTTGGCAGTCCCCCTGTGCGACATCCTCTTCATTCACTTAATGTAGATTATGGACAAGCCATTGGCCATCTTCACCCGTCCCGTAGGCGAACAGCACAATGGTCACCTGTGCATCCATATATTCAATGGTGCAGTACAATGACAGGGGAAGGGAATCTGTCACCAGGTTTTTGCTCCCCTGAGAGAAGCATAATGTACAGACAGAGATCCTGATTCCAGCGATGTGTCACTTACTGAGCTGTTTGCTGTCATTTGGTAGAATCAATGTTATCTCGGTTGGAGATCTAGCTGTTATACAGTGAATATACTGAATATACTGGACTACCTGCAGCATGCCAAGTAGTCCTCCAATGATAATCTCCTGCTGATTAATCAGTGATTTTATCAAAACTACGCTAAGCAGCCCAGTAAGTGACACATCGCTGGAATCAGGGTCTCTGTCTCTACATTATGCTGCTCTCAGATTAAGTGGCAAAAACCTGGTGACAGATTCCCTTTAAGAGGCCACTTAAAAAGGTGTTATCCAAGAAAAGCCACCATACATATTAGTGAGCGGAAAAAAGCACAAAATCAGGATCCTCTTCTTAAGAATTTCTCCTGTTCCAAAATTGGGACACCGGCTGATAGTTATCTAATCCCCTCACAGTCTATATACGTACACACCTATTATAGCCCTTATACAACGTGCTCTGGGACCACACTCCTACCTATGAGTGCTCCCCTTTATATTTCGCTTTGACATGAGATCAGACGAAGCCAACAACTCCAGGTGCACTGGTCTATGTGTATGGGGAAAAGAAAAAAAAAAAAAAAAAAGGATGGGGCATGTTAAATGTCAATATGCCCAATCCTTTATTTGCATGGAAGATAGCCCACCGCTAAGCCTTCGTAGAGAACAGCCCTGACTGTAGAAGTGTTAGAGGATGAGTAAACACACATTACTCTGACTAATGACATTTGTTTACTCTCCTGGAACGAGGATGTGCCCTACCGATGTGTGACCTCTGCAGACAATCATCTCATTGTCCATTCCATCCATCATATGGCTGAAGAGGGCAGTGATCGGCTGCAGCGGTCACATCTAGGAAAGTAAACAAAAACAGGTAGAGTCGCAAAAATTGAGTGCCGCAACATTTTCCCCATTAAAGACGAATGTCAGTGATGGGGGCGACTTTCCCAGACTTGTAGAAAGTGCCGCTGCGGCCCAATGTGGGGTCATTGACTGCCGCCTGGTCCGGCCTGGTACTACAGCCCCCACGGGGCGCGATGGCCGGGGACCACTCCTCTAGATATTCCGGTGAGGGCCACAAATATCATTCCCATGGAAATAATATGGGATTTGCTGCTGAAGACAATTTGTTCTTGAACTTGCTGTGATACTTCAGGGCTCAGCCATTCATGTGCTATAAAGGGCTTCCAAGTCTTGTTGGACGGCAGCCCGGCTGGAGAGCGCAGGATGAGCGCCTGCAGACAATGGATGGGGAAGTAGAAGACACACCGGAGCTTGTGGCCCCCAGCAGCGGCCCCCAGCCCGCCAGCACCGCCCCCCGCTCCGCACCTCCGCTCTGCAGGCTCCAGGCGACCTCGCGGAAAACTTTACAAAGTTACCTGAACTCCGGCTCTCCCCGCCAGACAGCGCGCGGTGGACCCGTCCCGAGGACTGATATGAAGCCAAGGAATAATCCAACCGGGAGTTTAGGGGGTGGAGGGGGGAGTACTCAGTACTAACGTGGGCTCCTTATGCCACTCTTCGCCGTGCCGCCATCACTCTTCCCTCCTCCCCCGGCTTCAGGCTCCTTCTTCCTCCTCCTCGTTCTTCCCAAATAACTAACTGCCAAACGCCAGCCGAGCGCGTGCACGGCGCCCAGCCAATCCAGGGCTCCAGGCGGCGCGCGCCCCCGCTCCTGCTGTGACTCAGGGCAGAGAGGAGGAGACGGCGGAGAACTTCCCAGGGCGCGCCCCCGTGTGCGGCCTCCCGCGCCACCTACAGGGAGCAAGCGCGCATGCTCGGCAGAGAGCTGACCACCTGAGGATCTCAGGGCAGCCGGAGCCACAAGTCCCAGCAAGCCTTGTATGCAGTGTTCACACCTACGGTGCTTTGTGCTGCGGTTATCTGCCATGGCCATATTTTCTGTACAGCTGTACGTCATCAGGAGAAATGAACTACTCAAGTGGTTACCCATTTAGAACTTGATTATGGCTATTTCCAGGGGTTAACCCTAGAACGCGCAAGCAATTCAATCTACCATAGAAAACAAATGACCTAGCAGGCCTGCGAGGCCCCAGGTATGCGTTCTAGGGTTAATATGGATAATAGCACCATAGAGTGCATATATATTACTGCAATGCAGTGCTAATACAATACTGCCATACAGTACTTTGACAATATCGCCATACACTGCTTATACAATACTGCCATACACTACTAATACAATACTGCCTTACACTGCTTATACAATACCGCCATACAGTACTAATACAATACTGCTATACAGTACTTTAACAATATCACCATACACAGCTTATACAATACTGCCATACACTACTTATATAATACCACCATACACGCAAATATACAATACTGCCATACACTACTAATACAATACTGCCATACACTACTTATATAATAGCGCCATACACTGCATATACAATACTGCCATACACTACTAATACAATACCGTCACACACTGCTTATCTAATACTGCCATACACTGCATATACAATACTGCCATACACTACTAATACAATACTGCCATACACTACTAATACAATACCGCCATACACTGCATATACAATACCGCCATACAGTACTAATACAATTCCGGCCTACACTGCTTATATAATACCGCCATACACTGCATATACAATACTGCCATACACTGCATATACAATACCACCATACAGTACTAATACAATACTGCCATACACTGCTTATATAATACCGCTATACACTGTATATTCAATACCGCCATACAGTACTAACAAAATACTTCCATACAGTGCTTATACAATACTGCCATACACTACTTATATAATACCACCAAATAGTGCTAATAGAATACCGCCATATAGCATTTATGTACTACAATATATTGCATGTATGATACCACCATACAGTGCTATAAAATGCCACAATATAATTGTAAGGTGAATAGAAAATACTCCATACAAAGCCACAATACAGCACTAAAGCAATACCATAATACAGTGCTTTACCGCCACATAGTGCCTAAAGAATTCTACTATACCAAGCCACAATACACTCATATATTACCTATATAAGGTCACTGTATAATGCTATATTTTGTTATTTATAATATGGCCATATTGTATATAAGCTATACCATTATACTGTGCTACAATATTAGGATAGAATGCCTAGATAATACTACAATAGAGTGCCACATTACAACCATACGATGCACCAATACAGACATTTAAGGCTTGAATAATACAAATGCCATCTCTCTGGATGTAGAGACTTGTGACAGGATCTGGGCTAGAGTCGCTCTTTGCCATCTGAGACTCCTCACATTAAACATATTCCCTTTCCTTTGATGCTGAAATTGTTAATGTCAGTTTTACTTTCCAGCAGCTTCTGACTCCAAGCCTCAGGGTTGGTGACCTCCCTTCCCCTAAATATATGGTCACATCTCCCTGTAGACAGTACCGGTTATTCTGATTCATTCTGAAGCTTGGCCTCGAGGTGGAAGGAGCTGCTGAGTCCTTGTTGTATGAAGTGGTGTGGTGTAGGCCACAATCCTGGTGTCTGATTGCAGCCGTGAAGTTGGGCTTTATCCTTTGTTGTTTCCCCTGTCTGTTGTACCTTCCCTTCTTGTTGTATTAGTGCAGCATTGGGACTAGCAATCCTCACCTGCCAGCTCCCTAACCAGGGTTATTACTGGGTCTTTCAGGATTTCATATATCCTGTTCGGCGACATGTGCAGAACCTGTATAGGGACTGGCTAGGAGTACAGGGTGCAGCTGCAGGAGGTGTCCCATAATCCTCTTCCCTAGCACCAGGGCCCACTGTTGTTAAAGGCAGTTGTTAAAGGCAACCTGTCACCAGTTTTATGGCCTATAAGCTGCGGCCACCACCAGTGGGCTCTTATATACAGCATTCTAACATGCTGTACAGTCATGGCCAAAAGTTTTGAGAATGCTACAAATATTAATTTTTACAAAGTCTACTGCTTAAGTTTTTCTAATGGCAATTTGCATATACTCCAGAATGTCATAAAGAGTGATCAGCTTAACAGCAATTACTTGCAAAGTCAATATTGGCTAAGAAAATGAACTTTAACCCCCAAAACACATTTCAACATCATTGCATTCCTGCCTTAAAAGGAGCAGCTAACATTGTTTTAGTGATTGTTCCATTAACACAGGTGTGGGTGTTGATGAGGACAGGGCTGGCAATCAATCAGTCATGATTAAGTAAGAATGACACCACTGGACACTTTAAAAGTAGGCTGGTGCTTGGTATCATTGTTTCTCTTCAGTTAACCATGGTTATCTCTAAAGAAACACGTGCAGCCATCATTGCTCTGCACAAAAATGGCCTAACAGGGAAGAGTATTGCAGCTACAAAGATTGCACCTCTGTCAACAATATCGCATCATCAAGAACTTCAAGGAGAGAGCTTCCATTGTTGCCAAAAAGGCTCCAGGGCGCCCAAGAAGGACCAGCAAACGCCAGGACCGTATCTTAAAACTGTTTCAGCTGCGGGATCGGACTACCAGCAAAGCCGAGCTAGCTCAGCAATAGCAGCAGGCTGGTGTGAGGGCTTCTGCACGCACTGTGAGGCGGAGACTGCTTGAGCAAGGCCTGGTTTCAAGGAGGGCAGCAAAGAAGCCACTTCTCTCCAGAAAAAACATCAGGGACCGACTGATATTCTGCAAAAGGTACAGGGAGTGGACTGCTGAGGACTGGGGTAAAGTCATTTGCTCAGATGAATCCCCTTTTCGATTGTTTGGGACATCTGGAAAACAGCTTATTAGGAGAAGAAGAGGTGAGCGCTACCACCAGTCTTGTCTCATGCCAACTGTTAAGCATCCTGAAACCATTCATGTGTGGGGTTGCTTCTCAGCCAAGGGAATCGCACCACTCACAGTCTTGCCTAAAAACACAGCCATGAATAAAGAATGGTACCAGAATGTCCTCCAAGAGCAACTTCTCCCAACTGTCCAAGAGCAGTTTGGCGCCCAACAATGCCTTTTCCAGCATGATGGAGCACCTTGCCATAAAGCAAAGCTGATCACTAAATGGCTCATGGAACAAAACATAGAGATTTTGGGTCCATGGCCTGGAAAATCCCCAGATCTTAATCCCATTGAAAACTTGTGGGCAATCATCAAGAGACGGTGGACAAACAAAAACCAACAAATTCTGGAAAAATACAAGCATTGCTTATGCAAGAATGGACAGCTATCAGTCAGGATTTGGTCCAGAAGTTGATTGAGAGCATGGCAGGGAGAATTGCAGAGGTCCTGAAGAAGAAGGGTCAACACTGCAAATATTGACTTGCTGCATTAACTCATTCTAACTGTCATAATAACTTTTTGGTACTCATAATATGATTGCAATTATATTTCTGTATGTGATGTAAACATCAGACAAACACAATTAAAAACCAGAGGGCAACAGATCATGTGAAAAAATAATTTTGGTGTCATTCTCAAAACTTTTGGCCATGACTGTATATAAGAGCGCAGGCCGCTGTACTAACATAAAAAAACACTTTATAATACTCACCTAAACTGGTCGCTGCGGTGCTGATTGGCCCGGTGGGCGGCGCTGTTCTCCGGGACCGGCGCCTCCTCTCTCGGCCATCTTGCTCCTCCGTCTTCTGAAGCCTGTGTGCATGACGCGTCCACGTAATACACACTGGCTGTTCACAGAGTGCTGTATCCAAGCATATTAATGGAAAGTTGAATGGAAGGCAAAAAGTGTGGTAGACAATGGTGCAGAAGCAACCGGGATAACCACAGCCTTGATAGGATTGTTAAGAAAAAGGCCATTCAAGTATTTGGGGGGGATTCACGAGGAGTGGACACTGCTGGAGTCAGTGCTTATAGAGCCACCACACACAGACATATCCAGGACATGGTCTACAAGTGTCACATTCCTTGTGTCAAGCCCCTCATGACAATAGACAACGCCAGAAGCGTCTTACCTGGGCCAAGGAGAAAAAGAACTGGACTGTTCTCAGTGGTCCAAGGTGTTTTATTCAGATGAAAGTAAATTTTGCATTTCATTTGGAAATGGCGGTCCCAGAGTTTGCTGGCCAATCAAGCACAGTGATATTATAGTTAGTAAACCAGGTATTGGTACATTTGGCAGTGTGGACAGGGGCCACGTCCTACTGGAAAATGAAATTTCCATCTCCAGAAAGCTTGTCAGCAGAGGGAAACATGAAGTGCTCTAAAATTTCCTGGTAGACGGCTACACTGACTTAGGTCTTGATAAAACACAGTGGAGCTACACCAGCAGATGACGACTCCCCAAACCATCACTGATTGTGGAGACTTCACACTAGACCTCCAGCAGCTTGGATTGTGGCCTCTCCACTCTTCCTCCAGACTCTGGGACCGCGATTTCCAAACGAAATGCAAAATTTATTTTGATCTGAAAACAACACCTTTGACCACTGAGAACAGTCCAGTTCTTTTTCTCCTTGGCCCAGGTAAGACGCTTCTGGTGTTGTCTATTGGTCATGAGTGGCTTGACACAAGGAATGTGACACTTGTAGCCCATGTCCTGGATACATCTGTGTGTGGTGGCTCTTGAAGCACTGACTCCGGCAGCAGTCCACTCCTTGTGAATCTCCCCCAAATATTTCAATGGCCTTTTCTTAACAATCCTATCAAGGCTGCGGTTATCCCGGTTGCTTGTGCACCTTTTTCTACCACACTTTTTCCTTCCACTCAACTTTCCATTAATATACTTGGATACAGCACTCTGTGAACAGCCAACTTCTTTAGCTATGACCTTTTGTGGCTTACCCTCCTTGTGGAGTGTGTCAACGACTGCCTTCTGGACATCTGTCAAGTCAGCAGTCTTCTCCATAACTATGTAGCCTACTGAACCGGACTAATGGACCATTTTAAATGCTTAGGGAGCCTTTGCAGGTGTTTTGTGGTAATTATTCTAATTTTCTGAGATGACTTTTGGGTTGTCATTGGCTGTAAGCCATAATGATCAACATTAACAGAAATAAACACTTGAAATAGATCACTCTGTGTAATTACTCTATATAATATATAGGAATAGATCCCTCTGTGTGTAATGACGCTATATAATATATGCGTTTCCCTTTTTGTATTGAATTATTGAAATAAATTACCTTTTTGATAATTATTCAGATGCACTTGTATGTGGTACATTCGCTCGGCTGAACACTCAGTTACAAGTATGTTGTGTTAACACTTACAGAGATCATATAATACCCTCATTATTCTTATTTTTGTAATGAAACATGTTTCTTTCACCATCCATTAAAATAATTGTAAATGACGGTTTTCCGTTGGGTTCTTCTGTTTTTCGTGTTCACGGCTTCCATCATTTGTTTATTTATTTTTTTTAAATTAAAATAAAAGAAAGTTGCCAGGGTAACCAGAAGTGAAAACTGCTACAAATACAGAAAACGAGAAGTTCCCCCTCCTATGGACGGTGAGCTGTAGAGCTGTACGGCTGGAATATACGATGATGATGATGGTACATTACACAGTTTACAGCTTTATATTGCAGAATGAACTCTACCTGAGTTTTATGGCACAAGTCAAATTCATCAAATATTCCCCTCCTGTAAAGATTTGCTAATCATTTATTTGTATGTTGCTTACGGCTTTGTGTTGTGATTGTGAATTGTGGAGCAGCCGATATTGGATACATTTTACTCTATAAGTATTTATATTACTGTGTTGTATCTCATCATCATCATCATCCATGGACGGCTTGGTTCTCCTTGATGGCATTGTAAAGAGATGCACCTATCCAGGTATATTATGGTATAACACTCATAATAACATGTCCTGCTTTCCACACCCAATCTTTAACATGAGTTGTAAAATGGGAACATGTGAAAATCCCATGCAGCCACGTCCCTCGGAGCAGTTCTCATTAAAGTTAATAAGCTGCCTATGTAATTTGAGGACAGGCTGGGTCTTCCGCAGACATAGACTGTGTACAGCCTGCGTTGCTAATAGGTGAGTGATGAATGGGAAACCCCTTTTATTAAATCATAATAGGGTATTTGAAAATGGATTTTCTTCATCAGATCATTCTTTTGAATGTTCAATCATATCTGTGCATAAATAAAAATTCGGATTGCACTTTCACAATGTTATTCAATGAGTTAATGCTGACTTGCGATTTTATCCTCTGCGGTTTTCAGCCTGATGAAAACGTCTCAGCATGCATCTTATGGTCTCATAAAACGTCTGAGACTCGCCAATGCAAGTCAATGGCTGCAAAAAAAACGGACGTAACACAGACCATCCATATGCAACCGATTTTTACGAATACATTATCATTCTGTAGCACAGAACACTGCACATTGATTGTAGAATAATAGCTGCTGAGATTAAAAAAAAATGTCTCTCATACAGATACTAGGCGAGAAAAAAAATCGCACTCGTGCATAGAACTCGCATGACATATGGAATACCAAACAGATTTCAGTCGTCCAACTTTTCTGGGTGAAAATTGGATCAAATTTTTTTATACTCAGATGTGAGCAAACCCTAAAAAGGTATTCCCAAAGGACTCCCTCTCCATTCCACCAAGCTTACATTGGTGAGATCATTCTGATCAGAGATTATAACTCTTTCTTCTTATCTCATCTCCACCACAAAGTTTAGCGCAACTTTTATTTGGCCATAGATCAGAGGAGGGGAGCTCAAAAGAAGGAAGATAGGATTCTAAATTCTCTCACTAAAGGTTGTCCACTACTTTTACAGTGATGGCATATCCATAGGATGGGTCATCAATGTCTGATTGTCCAGAGTTGGAAACCCTGTACCTTTGCTGATCAGTTGTTTTCGGTACCGTTGGGCCAGAAGGCAACCATAAATGTTCAGTTCCAGAGTTGCTCCGCTGTCTGATAGCGGCCGCAGCCGGGTACTGCACATCCGCCTCCTATTGAAATCAAAAGGAGGGTGATGTGCAATACCCGCCATGACTATGCTATCAGAAGATGGAGTATCTCCAGAACTGAGCATTTCTGATGACCTGCTGCTGCCACCGGGATCTAGAACGTGGGAAGTGTTGGACCCCTGCCGATCAGACATTGATGATTTAACCTAAGGATAGGCCATCAAAATAAAAGTAATGGACAACCCCTTTAGCTCAATCTAAAGCTAGTAAAACAGAGAACAATGAGGAAAAAGGGTTTTCATATGCTGCACCAAATAATCACTGGTTCAAGAAGTCCAATTAATGAATCTTTATTTTGCACAGGTCTACGCGTTTCTGGAGGTTCAGCTCCCTTCCTCAGGACCGTCAGGCATAAGAAAACATCAAAAAAAAGAGAGGAAGGGAGCTGAGCCTCCAGAAACGCGTAGACCTGTGCAAAATAAAGATTCATTAATCGGACTTCTTGAACCAGTGATCATTTGGCGCGGCATATGAAAACCCTTTTTCCTCATTGTTCTCTGTTATCTGCCACTCGGGTTGCTGCTACCGTGATCCAATTTATCCATGCTTGTACAGTAGTTGTGACTTTCACAACTATATCTGGTGAGTACAATTGCTCCCTGTTCTCCTCCCACACATTATTGGGGTAAGACCCTATTGCGCTTGTGTTTCCACAGCTCTTTACTGATAAAGCTAGTAAAAGACAGTGCAACACAAAGACTATAGAAGGCAAAAAGTGGTAAATTTGTAACCCCTTGGCATAAATTAATGTACCTGTACATCTACACTGGGTTCAGCATGTATGGAGCGGGCTCAGGAGCTGAGTCAGCTCTACACTTGTCAGATGTCGGTCGTGTTATACACCTGGTATCTACCTGTAACAGCAGCGGCAGAAGTTAGCTCTGATCACTGTTTAAAGGGAACCTGTCACCACTTTTTTGGCCTATAAGCTGCGGCCACCACCACCAGGCTCTTATATACAGCATTCTAACATGCCCAGGCCGCTGTGAGAACATAAAAAACACTTTATAATAATTACCTAACAGTCGCGGGGTGGGTCTTATGGGCGTCTCCGTTGTCTGGTGCGGACGCCTCCTCTTTCGGCCATCTTCGTCCTCTTTCTGAAACCTGTGTGCTTGACGCGTCTACGTCATACACACTTGCCGGTCATGAGCAGGTGCACTACAATACTTTGATCTGCTCTACTCAGGACCTGAACGCCAGCGAGTGTGGATGACATCGGACACGTCATGCACCGCGGCTAGAGGAGAACAAAGATGGCTAAAAGAGGCGGCGCATAAGGCCCACAACGCAACCGTTAGGTAAGTATTATAAAGTGTTTTTTTTTGTTATACCCCCGGCCTGGGCTCTTATATACGGCATGTTAGAATGCTGTATATGAGAGCCCGGTGGTGGTGGCTGCAGCTTATACGCCAAAAAAGTGGTGACAGGTTCCCTTTAATATTTAGAAGTTACTGTCTATCATGGACAGCATTGGTGCAGGGTAATCATCGTTACTATCTTGGCACTCCTGTGAAGCGCAGCTAAAGACTAGGCTTTACAGGAGACCATCATTTTCAATACATATTGCAATACTGTATATATTACTAAAAAAAAATATGTATAAAAATTCTAATCACCCCCAATTCCCAGTTTAGAAATAAAAAAAAACACTTCTGGAAATTACCACATGTGGTAAAGTCCAATCTATCAAAAACGTCAAATCACTTAACCCAAAACAAATTTAGGGACATAACCCAAATTTGTTTTCTTATTTACAAAGTTCTGAACTTTTAACCATTAAATTAAAACAAAAATATACAAGTTTTGGAATCGTATTATTAATTGTTGTGGAATCTTATTGCAAGGTCATTTTTACCATACAAGGAATGCAGTGAAAATTAAACCAAAAATCAATGTTAAAATTGGATTTTTTTCATCATTTTTTAGTACATTATATGGTAAAAATAATTGATATCATTCAACACTACAACAACTCGTCCTGCAAAAATTTAACTTTCGTGCTGCTACATGGCAAAATCAAAATGATGTCATGACTCTTGGAAAAACAAGAGGAAAAGATAAAGTGTAAAAAATTAAAAATCACCATGTCCTTAATTGTTAAACTAAACCTAATTGTAAATATTTTTTGCCAAAAATATATGAATTTAAAAATTTGTAGTCGAAAGTATCTATAACCTTTAGGGTTCACTCATATCTGCTTAGAAAAAAAATCGCTCTGATACTCATCCAGAAAAGTGGCACAAGTATCATGTGTATATCATTTCTTATGTCATGCGAGTGTGCGATTTTTTTCTCGCCTAGCATCTGTATGACATGCATTTTTAACATCATTATTATGTACTATAATAACTATGTAATTTTTAGCTAGTTGTCATAATTAATAATGCAATCTTATTCAAAGATATAGATACAGTCAGGGCCAGAAATATTTGGACAGTGACACAAGTTTTGTTATTTTAGCTGTTTACAAAAACATGTTCAGAAATACAATTATATATATAATATGGGCTGAAAGTGCACACTCCCAGCTGCAATATGAGAGTTTTCACATCCAAATCGGAGAAAGGGTTTAGGAATCACAGCTCTGTAATGCATAGCCTCCTCTTTTTCAAGGGACCAAAAGTAATTGGACAAGGGACTCTAAGGGCTGCAATTAACTCTGAAGGCGTCTCCCTCGTTAACCTGTAATCAATGAAGTAGTTAAAAGGTCTGGGGTTGATTACAGGTGTGTGGTTTTGCATTTGGAAGTTGTTGCTGTGACCAGACAACATGCGGTCTAAGGAACTCTCAATTGAGGTGAAGCAGAACATCCTGAGGCTGAAAAAAAAGAAAAAATCCATCAGAGAGATAGCAGACATGCTTGGAGTAGCAAAATCAACAGTCGGGTACATTCTGAGAAAAAAGGAATTGACTGGTGAGCTTGGGAACTCAAAAAGGCCTGGGCGTCCACGGATGACAACAGTGGTGGATGATCGCCGCATACTTTCTTTAGTGAAGAAGAACCCGTTCACAACATCAACTGAAGTCCAGAACACTCTCAGTGAAGTAGGTGTATCTGTCTCTAAGTCAACAGTAAAGAGAAGACTCCATGAAAGTAAATACAAAGGGTTCACATCTAGATGCAAACCATTCATCAATTCCAAAAATAGACAGGCCAGAGTTAAATTTGCTGAAAAACACCTCATGAAGCCAGCTCAGTTCTGGAAAAGTATTCTATGGACAGATGAGACCAAGATCAACCTGTACCAGAATGATGGGAAGAAAAAAGTTTGGAGAAGAAAGGGAACAGCACATGATCCAAGGCACACCACATCCTCTGTAAAACATGGTGGAGGCAACATGATGGCATGGGCATGCATTGCTTTCAATGGCACTGGGTCACTTGTGTTTATTGATGACATAACAGCAGACAAGAGTAGCTGGATGAATTCTGAAGTGTACCGGGATATACTTTCAGCCCAGATTCAGCCAAATGCCGCAAAGTTGATCGGACGGCGCTTCATAGTACAGATGGACAATGACCCCAAGCATACAGCCAAAGCTACCCAGGAGTTCATGAGTGCAAAAAAGTGGAACATTCTGCAATGGCCAAGTCAATCACCAGATCTTAACCCAATTGAGCATGCATTTCACTTGCTCAAATCCAGACTTAAGACGGAAAGACCCACAAACAAGCAAGACCTGAAGGCTGCGGCTGTAAAGGCCTGGCAAAGCATTAAGAAGGAGGAAACCCAGCGTTTGGTGATGTCTATGGGTTCCAGACTTAAGGCAGTGATTGCCTCCAAAGGAATTCGCAACAAAATATTGAAAATAAAAATATTTTGTTTGGGTTTGGTTTATTTGTCCAATTACTTTTGACCTCCTAAAATGTGGAGTGTTTGTAAAGAAATGTGTACAATTCCTACAATTTCTATCAGATATTTTTGTTCAAACCTTCAAATTAAACGTTACAATCTGCACTTGAATTCTGTTGTAGAGGTTTCATTTCAAATCCAATGTGGTGGCATGCAGAGCCCAACTCGCGAAAATTGTGTCACTGTCCAAATATTTCTGGACCTAACTGTAGATGATAGAAAGATATTAGATATACGGTCCCAGAGAGAGAGAGAAAAAAAAAAAAAAAACGGATCCAGATTGTGTACCCGGAATCCCGCGTCCGGGTCGGACTCGGATCTGCAGCTCAAACTGCGCGGATCCGGATTTTGCCGATCCGGGTCCGCTCAACACTACTTATAACCTGATTTTAAATTCATCCATTGGTTTTGTAAATCAATCTTTTGAAAGCTTAAACCCTCCCAAATTTGGTTTTGGTTATGACAATTAGTTGCTGCAAAGCTGAAATATTGATCATTTAATGAACACAGAATGGTCAGATTTAGGCAAAACAAAAGTTTTGTCGCTCACAGAAAGTAATGTGAAATTCAAACAAATAATTAACTTGTAATACAAAGATATGTTGCATAACATTGCTGAATGAAGTTGTGGTGCTATTAGAGCCATATTTAATATTTTGTGTGACTTCCATGAGCTTGAAGGACTGCATCCATGCGGTTCAACAATGATTTATTCAATTTATTAATGAAGTCATCAGGAATAGCAAAGAATGCAGTCTTACATGCCTCCCAGAGTTCATCTAGATTCTTTGGTTTTGTCTTCCAAGCTTCCTCTTTCATCATACCCCAAACATGCTCAATGATGTTCATGTCCGGTGACTGGGCTGGCCAGTCCTTGAGCACCTTGATCTTCTTTGCCAGGAGAATCTTTGTTGTAGAGATGGATGTATGAGATGGAGCACCATCCTGCTGCAGAATTTGACCTCTTTTATGATTGGGAATGTAAGATATAGCTAATACTTTTTGATATTTTTGGCTATTGATATTGCCTTCCACCTTGCAAATGTTTTGCACACCCCCATACTGAATGTAACCCCAGACCATGATCTTTCCACCACCAAACATAACTGTTTTCTGGATCCATGCGGGTTCCAGTAGGTCTCCTGCAGTATTTGCGGCAGCTGTGGTGTAATTCAACTGAAGATTCATCAGAGAAATCCACCTTCTGCCACTTTTCCAGCATCAATCTGTTTAGCAGGCTGTGGGACTTGGCAAATGCCACACGGTTTTTTAATTGCATTTTGTTTAGTGCTGGCTTCTGGGCACTGATTCAACCATGGAGGCCATTTCGAGACAGAATCCTACAAACTGTTCTAGTTGACACAGGGACTTGAGGTGACCAGGCCTGTTGGAACTCTGCTGCAGTGGAAGAGGGGCTGGCTTTGGATTTTCTAACCAACAAACGTTCCTCCTGAGCAGTTGTCTTGCGGGGTCTGCCGAACTTGGGCTTGTCAGAAACATCTCCAGTCGCTAATCTTTTTAAATTCTTTGTACTTGACGCTGAGACACATTAAAGGTGCCAGCCACCTCTGCAGTGGATCTGGTCTTCAGCCTCTTGATAATCAAGGCTTTGGTCGCAGAGTGGATTTTTATCATGTTGCAGAGGTCAAGTTGCAGTTCAAGTGAAGGTCTGGGGTGCTGGGCTTCTTTTTATACACACCCACTAATTAACCGATCAGTTCGTGAGCACAGGCGAGGATGTAAACTAGGATTGGGGGCACTATATGACAAGGCGACAAAACTTTTGTCTTGCCAAAATCTGACCTTTCTGTGTTTATTAAATTATCAATATTTCAGCTTTGTAGCAACTTTATTTTCATAACCTAAACCAAATTTGGGAGGGTTTCAGCTTTCAAAAGAGTAATTTATAAAACCAATGGATGAAATTAAAGTCAGGTTATAAGCTTTTATTTACATAATATAAGAGACAGAACTTATGTCAGGGAGTGTATAATAGATAATAAATTAAATTATTATTTATTATTATAGATAAGATAGATAAATAGATAGATATCCTGCAGATATATAATTTCACAATCCCCCTACATATTATTAGCTTGCACCCTTTAATGCCTTCCATGTTGCACTAATGGGTGTTTAGGCTTGTTTAACCAAATAAGTGATTAAATGATTGATGTCAGCTGAGTAGTGACAGCTGGCATCAAGCCCTGGTGTCAGTAATTTAGAGAAGTCAATTAGACACCCCCATTACTAACTCACTAATGAAAAAGAAAAAAACCCACACATACATACAAATAGTTTATTTGAAAAAAACAATGTCTGCCTTTTTCCCTGGTTCACCAATTTAATTATTAAAAAGCCATGAAGGTCCGAAGTAGTCCCATGAATCTGACATAGTCCACAAATGGAAACCTGAAAGACATAATGAGAGAACTAAAAACAAGATATTTTCTCTAATTCACCATTTAATTAGAATGCAAAGTTCCCATGTAGATCCGTCGTAGTCCAGCGCTTCCCACAACATTCCCTTACTCTGATAAAAGCTATGGAGCATCAAACTGAGCTAATCTCAAGGCGCTGCCACTTGTCATGCTGTGGCCGCTCACACACTTCTTTGTGAGTCACTGCAGTGACCTTGGGCAACCTAATGAGGTTATCTCAGGTCAATTCAGTGCTTCTCACAGCAGTGTGTGTCGCTGCAGCAACTGCTCTCCCAGAATATGGGGAACATTCCGTACTTCATTGACTGGGACAGCGAGTATGGGAACGTCGTGGGACCCCCTTATTAGATTATGTCGCACCTGGATTAGAGATTTGCCAGGGAAATAAATTGATAAATCAGGGTGTCTCTTGTCTTACTTTTTATTAACTAATTTTCTATTTTGATGTCTTTCAAGTTCATATTTGGGGAACGTTGTGGGACCTTGCTATGGATTATGTCAGACATTAAAAAAAAATTTACAACTCCTGGATTAGTAATGGGGGTGTCTGATAGATAACCACCCATTACTAATACTAGGGCTTAATGCCAGCTGGCAATTCACAGCTGGCATCAATTCCATATATTACTTTATTTGCCACCACACCAGGGCAATGGGATGAGCAGATGCGAAGCACAAGGATTGGCAAATCAAATGGATGCACCACTTCTGGGGTGGCAGCGGCCTGCTATTTTTAGGCTGGGGAGGGCCAAATAAACATGAGCCTCCTAAGGCTGAGAATACCAGACCCCAGCTGTCCGCTTTACCTTAGCTGGTGATCCAATTTGAGGAGGACCCCACGTTTTTGTTTTTAAATTATTTTTTTTTAATTTTAAATAAATAATTTAAAACAACAGCATGGGGTGCCCTCTATTTTGGATTACCAGCTAAGATAAAGCGGTCTGCAGGCTGCAGCTGTCTGCTTCACTTTAGCAGGCTACCAAAAATATGTGGGACCCCACGTCGTGTTTTTTTTTAAGTATTAAATTTTGGTTTAAAAACAAGGCTAAACACCCTTTAATGCCACTTGAAAGGCACTAAAGGTTGCAAGCTTACAACAATATGAAGGCAGGGGGAACATTGTATATCTATGCATTGCACACCTATCCATCTATCATATCGTATCCTATTCTATTGTATTCTAATCTATTCTATTGCATTCTAATCTAGCTATCATTTGTGGGCAAAGGATCCGTTATAATGTGAGTCTGGCGACGGATCTCTTAATTGATAGGTGAACAAATACTTCACTAACAGATCCGTTGCCAATAGACTCCCATTATGTTTTAATCTGTAAGCGATCCGTATTTGGATCCGCACAAGAAAAGTTCTGCTAGTAGGACTTTTCGTTCGCCAACAACAACAGATGGTTAATGGATTGAACTTATCAGATGACAAGTTTTGACCAATCCGTTAACAGATCCGTCATCGTTATAGTCAATGGAATCATTTTTGCATTTTCAAAACGGATGCAAAAACGGAAATGATTGCAGGTCATGTGAACATAGCCTAACTTTGGTTTTCATTAACATCAAAGAATATATTTAATGGATTTGTTTAACTCTTCTTTATTAGATGGTTTAAGCCACTAATTCCCCTTGAAGATCTGCTAATGCTGACCCGTGGATATGCACTTTCTGTGTCAGATTGTCAATTTTTACTTGATATTTCCATTAAAAAATGTGCTTCCATAAATTTATTACAGCAGGTAATTCATGGCCTCCTTGGACAACCAGCATGTGCGCACTAAAGAGAATGTGCCATTGGAAAATAATTTATTGTTTAAATCAGATTTTTGTGTTGAGTTTTAATTCAATATTTTGTCAATTTTTTTTATACTGTACATGTTATAATCTTTATTAAAAATTAGTAATCTTGCTGGTTTCACATTGACCTCTGTTTTTTTTTTAGACTTCAACTTCCTGTTTCAGGAAACAACACATGTACATAGCTACAATGAACAGACTGTGACACTATCTTTTGTATTGAAGAATGTTTCCTGGACCCTACGTATATGTTACATGGTTTTTGGCTGTAACTTTGCTGAGTGTTATGGCTGCATCAAACGCTGTTCAGACTACAGACTCTGACACTCCACACTATGATTTCTCTGGTGCTTCTCAGTTACGTGGACAGGCTCGGGTGTCAACCAGCTGTGTGCTCTTTAGTGATCGGGCTAGCAGAAGTCAATTTCTGCTAGTCTGCTGATAAACTTTTTGGATGACATGTTGTGGGAAGCCTATCACACGTACTCCCCACCTTTTTAAGATGGAGGAATCTGTTTTTCCATGTTGACTATAGCTTTCGATATTCCGAGCTGTGTGCTGTTGTGTTCCTGTTACTGGTGATTTACTGTGTGCTACTTGGTGTGCTCTCGTCATCCGGTTATTTCCTCCTTGCTCTTTATTTCCTCTTGTTCACGTATTGTCTTATATCTCTGTGTGTGCTAGCTGTGTGATAGTATTTTGGTTTCCCTGTTTGTCCATATATGTGGGTTCACCACACCTGTCCTGGTCTTCTCCTGGGATGTGGGAGAGGGGATATTATATCAGGGCATGGAAGGCGGCTCAGACATTATCACCATTAGACATATCTCTGGGAGTAGGGATACCTAGGGCCACCTAGCCTGAGGGCCAGTCTAGGAGCCCCATTATCCCTTCAAACCCTGTGAGAGTATACAAGTAGAATTCAGGGACAGGACAGCACCCTGAAGACCCCAATGTGTAAGCCTTTGATAAGAAAGGAGGTTGCTTACCAACAAGTTTACACGCTCAGTATATTTTTACATATTGGTACAGTACTTACAGCAAAGATGGAACTGCAGCTGTACATTACCTAGGCCAAAAACTACTACTCCAGCAGGATACAGCTAAGTCCCCACTAGGTGGAGGCATCACAGGTGCAGGAGGAGCAAATCACACACACGCTACCAAAATATGGAGGGGGCGATTGCTGGATGGTAAAACTGCACACTGATGGCTTGCATAGAGCACTGTTCACACATGCAGATGCACAGTCACAAACCCGCAGCCTATTAGGTGACACCCATACTATTAGATCAGGCGGGCTGCCAAGCCGTACTCAATCATGTGCATAAAATATGAGGTTTTTAGTTGGTATTATGGCCATAACACGGAAGCCTATAACCCTCGTCACGGGAACCTCATGCTTGTAGGTCCCAACACTATATATAATTTAAAAAAGCCACCAAAAAGAGGAATAAATATCATTACTTACAGCAAAGATGGAACTGCAGCTGTTCATTACGTAGGCCAGTATAGGGACCTAAAGCATGAGGTTCCCGTGACGAGGGTTGTAGGCTTCTGTCTTATGGCCATAACACCAACTAAAAACCTCATTTTTTGTACAGGATGCAGCCAGGCCCCTTTCTGTTAGGCCTTGCATATTAGAGTTCCTGTCTCTGGATGGTGCACAGATGGAGTACGGCTTGGCAGCCCGCCTGATCTAATAGTATGGGAGTCACCTAATAGGCTGCGGGTTTGTGACTGTGCATCTACAAGTGTGAACAGCGCTCTATGCAAGCCATCAGTGTGCAGTTTTACCATCCAGCAATCGCCCCCTCCATATTTTGGAAGTGTGTGTGTGTGATTTGCTCCTCCTGCACCTGTGATGCCTCCACCTAGTGGGGGCTTAGCTGTATCCTGCTGAAGTAGTAGTTTTTGGCCTAGGTAATGTACAGCTGCAGCCCATCTTTGCTGTAAGTAATGATATTTATTCCTCTTTTTTGTTGCTTTTTTATCTATTGGTACAGTAGAAACCAATTCCTGGGTATTCTGCAAGGAACCCACCCAATAGTTAATTGCATCACCTTGAAATGCTCTGAGTTTCTTTAAAAATTCATGCACTCTCTAAGGACGCGGGATGCTGTAGTTAAGCACTTTGCAATATGCTTGCAATTCGTGGAGCTATTTTAGGTAAACGCACTGTCAAATGCTGTAGGTTTTTTAAAGAGTAACTCCAATACGATGGGCTTTTCTGATGCAGCATGGTGTTGTAGATTACATTTCACTGTAATTACATTGTGACCTCTGTAGCAAGTGACCTTGTATTGTTGGCAGCAAAAATATTGTTGGCAAAGTGTTTCAAAATCATAATTTTCAAAAATATTTATCATAAGATATAAATATTCTACAAATTCTTACCGTAAGTATCACCATTTATATCTCTTTACACTGGAGCGTCGCTGGTCCAGGGGTCTCCAGCCCATCTTTGTGTAACCACTGATTTAATATTTTTTTTCAGATGATGTAGAATACAAAATTCTATTGTGGTATCAGAAAAATCAATATATATATATATATATATATATATATATATATATATATATACTTTTATGCCCAAAAATTACAAAAGTATTCTAGGAGTAATACCTTTATTGGCTAATATTTGTTTCATAAATCAATAGTCCATATATAAATAAGGAACTTTGTAATATATCTTATTAGAGAAATCCGCTTCTTTCTTCCCCTGAACTTGATCATTGATTCTCAAAATTCTGAATTCATAGTTACAATCTGTCTTCAGTGAATACAGGTTTTTCCATTACTGTGTTAGGAGATGACAGTTGGTGCTTAGTGTTCTCTGTAGGACTGTAGGCCGTGTGCACACGTTGCGTTTTTGCCACGTTTTTGCTTGCAGTTTTTCACAAATCTGCAAGGGAATCCTTATGCTATAATAATAATAATAATAATAATAATAATAACAATAATAATAATGCTAGGAAAGCCTATGAGAATCCTGAAGTGTTGTGCACATGTTCAGGTTTTTGTCCTTGCAGATTTGGTTGGAACATAGCAATTCTTTCTGCATTTTGGCTATATTTTTTCCATTGAAAGCAATAAAAAAAAACGCAGCACCTCTGTGCAAAAAACGTGGCAAATCCTGGCAAAAATGTGCGTTTTTTGTCACACCATTTTTCCTGCCAGAAGACGCAGATTTGGTGCAGAAATTTCTGCAAGCAAATTTGCAATGTGTGCACATGGCCAAAAAAACTGTCATTTCTGAACATTTCACAATGTCTGTGTCTGCCCCTAGTTCCTCCTTCCCCTCCCCCTCCGTTGAAGTTTAAAAGCACCACCTGTCATCTCTTATCTACATAATTGAAAAATCCGTGTTCTCTGAATATGATCAATTATGCAGATGACATCAACAGTGCACCAGTGTGGAGGCGGCTGTCAATCAGTGTCGGTGTGTACTTACAGCCGCCGCTCTTGTTGTTGTACGCGGTGGCTGTAATTGCTTTTGACATTCATTCATGACTGAAAGCCAGTGGGAGAAATAAATTTAATTTTCTTCAAAGTGCTGCACTTTCAGTAAGGGCATGCTCACATGATCGGTTAAATCGGACTAGTGCAATACGAGAAAATCTCGCATTGCACTCGGCCCCATGTTAGACAATGCTGCAGCACAGATCTGCGAGTTTATTCTCAACCCTAAATGGACTGAGGAAAAAATCACAGCTTGCTGCGACTGTCTGCGAGAGCCGTGTCACTCGCACCCAATCAAGTGTATGGGTGCGAGAGAAACATCGGACTGCACTCGGATGTTATCCCAGTGCAGTGCGATATACGCACAGGCTGACAATGGGGGAGATGGGGGAAGTAACCCCTCCCTCTCCTCCACAGCGCCCTCCCTCAGCTTCGCAGCTGTGACCCAATCGCAGGATATGGTCAACTGGTCACAGTTGCATGACACTCAGCTCACGCTCGCAGCAAAGCCTGAGGCGGGGGTCATTAGCATATCGCATCCGTTGCTCTCGCATCGGTTGCCATACGCTACTGTGACTCAAACCTTAAGGTGGTGTCACACACAGCGACGACGACAACGACGTCGCTGCTACGTCACCATTTTCTGTGACGTTGCAGCGACGTCCCGTCGCTGTGTGTGACATCCAGCAACGAGCTGGCCCCTGCTGTGAGGTCGTTGCTCCTTGCTGAATGTCCTGCTTCATTTTTTCATCGTCGCTCTCCCGCTGTGAAGCACACATCGCTGTGTGTGACAGCGAGAGAGCGACGAAATGAAGCGAGCAGGGAGCAGGAGCCGGCGTCTGGCAGCTGCGGAAAGCTGTAACCACTGTAAACATCGGGTAACCAAGGGAAGACCTTTCCTTGGTTACCCGATATTTACCTTCGTTACCAGCCTCCGCCGCTCTTGCTGCTAGCGCCGGCTCCTGCTCTCTGCACATGTAGCTGCAGTACGCATCGGGTAATTAACCCTATGTGTACTGTAGCTAGGAGAGCAAGGAGCCAGCGCTAAGCAGTGTGCGCGGCTCCCTGCTCTCTGCATTGTGACATGTAGCTGCAGTACACATCGGGTTAATTAACCCGATGTGTACTGTAGCTAGGAGAGCAAGGAGCCAGCGCTAAGCAGTGTGCACGGCTCCCTGCTCTCTGCACATGTAGCGACGTTATGATCGCTGCTGTGTCGCTGTGTTTGACAGCTAAGCAGCGATCATAACAGCGACTTACAAGGTCGCTGTTACGTCACAGAAAATGGTGACGTAACAGCGATGTCGCTGTCGCTATGTGTGAACCCAGCTTTAGGCAGCAGTTCACCATGATAAGGCTGCTTAGTGTACGCTCACACGAGCGTATGACTTGGATGAGTGAAATGTGAGAAATTCTCGCATTGCACTCAGATCAATGTTATTCAATGAGAGAGAGCAGAGGGTCAGCTTTTTTCTCATCCTTCTTCTGGATGAGCGAATAGTCGCAGAATGCTGTGATTGTCAGTGAGAGCCGTGTCATTTGTACCCATACAAGTCTATGTGTGCGAGTGAAACATCGGACTGCACTCGGATGACATCCGAGTGCAATATGATAATCGCATCAGCTGACAATGGAGGAGATGGAGAAATTAATCCCTCCCTCTCCTCTGCAACTGTGATCCGATTGCAAGATAGGATCACAGTTGCATGACACTCGGCTCATGCAGTGTTGCCAGCATGAGCCGAAGGTCATTAGCATATCGCATCCGATGCACTCGAATCGGACACTATGTGATCATGTGAATCCAGCCTAACCTGCACACTAACCCTTTATCTACAGGTTGCTATTGTTATATATGACCTGACGGGTTCCCTTTAACTGGGATTCTTTACTGTAAGAGCATTGAGACTAAAAAAACCTCTCTTATTCATGATGCTGCTTTAGATTGTTCCTTAAAAGTGTATTCAATATGGACCTGTAGAGTCAAAGTGATATAATGTTAATACTTTTGTGTACTAAATTGCTGAAGACGACTGGTTATGACACATTTTGCAAGGAATTTTTCCCTAATATGAGACAACTAATTCATTAGATGCTTTATTTCTTCGTCTTGATCAGCACTTTTTGCTAATTAATTGAAATTGCTGAACTGTCAACTCTGCTATGTTACTATACCCTGCTGAATATCTAAGGATAAAAATGGAAATACAGTACCAAGGTGAATTCTAATTCTTCATATTGACCTTCCCTCATTATAGGATACACTTCACACAATATTTTCATTTCTTTTCTAGATTTACTTTTGAGATTTTATTCGTTGTAATCCTTAAGGATTGACAACAAAGGTAAAAGCGTGTTCAGTCAGATCTGTCCTTTCCTGATGTACTGGGCGCGGTACGTAATTTCAAAGTGCTTTTCTATGATTACCCATAATTGACTCGCATCTTTTACAGCAGTGGATGTTACGTTCAAAAGAAGGATATTCACCATTATTTTACCATTGTGCTTGAGACCAATAGAATGAGTAGAATGATGATGATGATGGTTGAACAACAACTGCGCAACAACTTTATCTTGACTAAAGGGTGCTTTACACGCTACAAAATCGCTAATGCGAACTCGTTGGGGTCACGGAATTGGTGACGCACATCCGGCCGCATTAGCGATGCCGTTGCGTGTGACACCGATGAGCGATTTTGCATCGTTGCAAAAACGTGCAAAATCGCTCATCGGTGACATGGGGGTCCATTCTCGATTATCGTTACTGCAGCAGTAGCGAGGTTGTTCCTCGTTCCTGCAGCAGCACACATCGCTCCGTGTGACACCGCAGGAACGAGGAAGCTCTCCTTACCTGCCTCCCGGCGACAATGCGGAAGGAAGGAGGTGGGCGGGATGTTACGTCCCGCTCATCTCCGCCCCTCCGCTGCTATTGGGCGGCTGCTCAGTGACGTCGCTGTGACGCCGCACGGACCGCCCCCTTAGAAAGGAGGCGGTTCGCCTGTCACAGCGACGTCGCCGGGCAGGTAAGTATGTGTGACGGGTCTGGGCGATGTTGTGCGGCACGGGCAGCGATTTGCCCGTGTCGCGCAACAGAGGGGGGCGGGTACCCACACTAGCGATATCGGGACCGATATCGCAGTGTGTAAAGCCCGCTTTAGTAACCTTGACTGGTGTGTAGTAAAGCTGATGGATCAGTGGTGAAAGTTACTGAAGTGTTTTCTGTTGTGAACGTGTTAATATATATGGACATGAATAAATAGGTAAATGTAAAGTAATGAAACATATCATATTCAACAAACTAGCTATCAAAGTAACTTATAATTTATAGCCCTTTTTATATTTTGCGCAGATTATTTTGAGAATAATGTCACAATGACTTTGGGATACTGGGGAGCCAGGGCTCCGAGGTTATCCCTCAAGATAGTGTACCCTATGCTATCTCTAATCTCAGGGATACTCCTAATGGTGGAGATGCCTGAGTCTCCTTCCTGGCCCTATTCTTGAACAGTCCTGATCTGATTCCCCCTCTACCAAGGGAGGGAAGGGACAGAAGTGTACAGATAAAGACAGACAGAGGAAAATCAAAACTCTGTCACACAGCACGCACACACAAAGGTAAAGACAATAAGAAATTCGGGAGGAAAAATAAGAGCATGAAGTATAAATCAATAGGGGTAAACGCTACAATCGCACCAAGTAACAAACACAACTTAAAGGGAACCTGTCAGCAGAAATTTCGCCCAAAACCTAAAAGATTCCCCCTCTGCAGCTCCTGGGCTGCATTCTAGAAAGGTCCCTGTTATTATTGTGCCCCATGTGAGACCAAAATAAAGACTTTATAAAGTGGTACCTTTTTGTGTTCAGATACTGTAAATGGTACACGGGGGCGGGCTGCCTGATGGCCGTTATGCTGCCTTCTGCCGCTTTAGGCCGTCCCCCATCGCCGATTTCCATAGCTGTGGACGCCGCCCAGTGCTCCACAGGTCCCCGCGCATGCCCAGTGCTCATCTCTCGTGGATGAGCACTGTGCCCAGTGTCATCGCTGGTGACGTGCGCGCAGGCTTTAGATTATGGGCGGTGCTGTGATGTTTATTACCAAGCAACCGCCCATAATCGCGAGACCGCGCTTTCCCCCTCGGCGTCCTTCGTTCTGCGCAAGCGCGGTGCTGCTGACCCCACGTCACCTCCTATCTATTTCCTGCCTCAGGGCAAGATGGGAAGGAGGTGACATGGGGTCAGCAGCACCGCGCTTGCGCAGAACGAAGGACGCCGAGGGGGAAAGCGCAGTCCCGTGATTATGGGCGGTTGCTTGGTAATAAACATCACAGCACCGCCCATAATCTAAAGCCTGCGCGCACGTCACCAGCGGTGACACTGGGCACAGTGCTCATCCACGAGAGATGAGCACTGGGCATGCGCAGGGACCTGTGGAGCACTGGGCGGCGTCCACAGCTATGGAAATCGGCGATGGGGGATGGTCTAAAGCGGCAGGAGGCAGCATAACGGCCATCAGGCAGCCCGCCCCCGTGTCACATTTACAGAATCTGCATACAAAAAGGTACCACTTTATACAGTCTTTATTTTGGTCTCACAGGGGGCACAATAATAACAGGGACCTTTCTAGAATGCAGCCCAGGAGCTGCAGAGGGGGAATCTTTTAGGTTTTGGGCGAAATTTCTGCTGACAGGTTCCCTTTAAGCACAAATTTCACCAGAGAGTCTTTGACACCACACCTCACAAACCAACAGAAAAAACTATAGCTGGCATGAGTAGTAGGATTCCACCAGCATAAATAGGAGGGAAGCAAATGTGATAGGCCTCCCACAGCATGTAATTAAAGCAGCAAGCAGACTAGCAGTGATTAACCCTTGCTACCTAGCCTATGAATCAGCACACAACAAGTTGATGCCCGAGTCTGCCTGTGTTGAACTGAGACACCAGAGAAACCATAGGGCAGAGTGTCAGAATCTACAATCTGAACAGAGCCCAATGCTGCCAAGACAGTTGACGAAGTTTGTGCAAAACTCTGTGTGACATATATCTCATGAAGATTACCAGTCGGATCTGTGATCAGCTCATTGTCATGGGTCCGGCTTCTGTAACTTGCACGTTGTTTGCTGAAAGGAAAATAAATTTCTGGAATTTCTGGAATTTCAAATAAATTTCCAACTATGTAATACTGTGGTGAGGGCCACAGTTATTGGCAACAGATTCGGATCCTTACAATTTTCTTACCTTTTTTCATGCCAATAGTTTTGGCGTCCACTGTATCAGATAACTATTTTGATATCTTATTAGTGCGGACAATCACACATGGCCAAACCATACCACGTACCAAATATGTACGGTAATTTATTTTTTTTTAGATTTCACTACATTACAGGAAAGCCGGTAATTTAAACTTTCAGATTTGTTTTCTATTTTTATTACATTTTTTCAATGTTTTATACATCATTTTATCGGCTTCCAGAGGGGACTCGAACTTGTGACCACTTGATCGCCTACACAATGCTCTATTATATAATTACCAGTCATTTATAAAGACAATCAGTATGTAAGGATGGTGGACAATTGCTGCCACATTTCTACTTCTGAAGACACCGATAGCGTTAGGCTGAGGCTACACGGGGATTAATGCGAGTCCTCGCATGACACTTGGCTCACGCTCGCAGCATAGCAGGAGCAAGTGTCATGCGAGTGTCATGCAACTGTGGTCCCATCGTGCGATCAGACCACAGTTGCAGAAGGGAGGACCAGCGCTACGGAGTGGAGAGATTTATCTCCGATCTCCTCCGTTGCCGGCTGATGCGAGAATTACACTGCGCTCGCGGTACAGCGGTGTAATGAGAATGCAGTGCGATGTTTCTCTCGCCTCCCATAGACTTAAATGAGTGCAAGTGAAACAGGATTACATTCCACCCGATTGTTTTCCCGGTACGATTAATGCTGAGAAAACAATCACTCATGGGAGCGTGCCCATAGAGTAATATTGGTCCGAGTGGAATGCGATTTTTTTATCCCATTCCACTCGCTTTGCATTACTCGCCTTGTGTGCTAGCCCTTATTGTCGTGTAAGCCAAACAATGTCTTGCGTCTTTTGTAAATAGTGTGTCATGTGATGTGTTCCTGTGTAACGTAATGTAAGGTATAGTGTATACTAAGTATTGTATGTGGTAATGTGTAGCATAGCACTTGTTTAGGAAGTTGTCAGACTGTAGGGTCAGTAGCCGTTAAGTGTTGGGACTAGCCCACCATGGGAGGAGTCAATTAAAAGGGAGAGTGACAGTTCATTCTGGAGAAGTCAATGAAGACCTAGTGAGCAAAAGTGAATGATGTATACTCTTTCAGTCATGATGGTCGCATTTAGTAGGTGGTTTGTGGCAACAAAGGAGAAGGAGAGGCGATGGAAGATGAGATAGCGTGAACATTGAGTGTTGACAAAGCATTGAAAAAAGACCGATCCTCTAACAGTGTGGCCCAAGACAATTGGAGCTGGAGGGCAGGACTCTAATCGCCAGGCCACTTAACAGTCAAGGTACCAGATGAAGTTTAACTGGCGTATGAACGTAGTCGATGACCCAAGTGGTTTCCCTATAGACGTCCGGGAGTGCAATTATTTACTCCAGTCATGATGGGTCCCTTAAGGAGACTGGATGTGGGACTCTGGGAAGCGAAGATGACCGTCACAAACTGTCCTGTAATGCTGGGATGGGTTGCGCTACGACTCACAGAAACTGTAAGATCTTAAGCAACCCAGTGGAAACTTAAGGCCACTTTACACGCAGTGACATCGCTAGTGATGTTGCTGCCGATCGCACCCGCCCCCGTCATTTGTGCGTCACGGGCAAATCGCTGCCCGTGGAGTACAAAATCGCTAGTACCTGTCACACGGACTTACCTTCTTAGCGACGTCACATGGCAGGCGTCCAATAGAAACGGAGGGGCGGAGAGCAGCTGCAGGAAAGTCACCACCACCTCGTTGCCGGAGGACGCAGGTAAGCTGTGTTCGTCAATCATGGGGTGTCAAACATAGCGATGTGTGCTGCCTCAGGAACGACGAACAACCTGCATTCAAAAGCAGCAACGATATTTGGGAAAGGAATGACATGTCAACGATCAACGATTTAGTGAGTATTTTGCATCGTTAGCCGTCGCTCGTACGTGTCACACGCAACGACATCGCTAACAAGGTCGGATGTGCGTCATGAATTCCGTGATCCCAACGACATCTTGTTAGCGATGTCGTTGTGTGTAAAGCGGCCTTAAGGGGCACTTTGCACACTACGACATCGCAGGTGCAATGTCGATGGGGTCAAATCGAAAGTGACGCACATCTGGCGTCGCTCTCGACATCGTAGTGTGTAAATCGTTTATGATATGATTAACGAGCGCAAAAGCGTCGTAATCGTATCATTGGTGTAGTGTTGGTCATTTCCATTAATTGGGAAATACCGATGTTACGATGTTGTTCCTCGTTCTGCGGCAGCACACATCGCTGTGTGTGAAGTCGCAGGAGCGAGGAACATCTCCTACCTGCGTCCTGCGGCTCACGCCGGCTATGCTGAAGGAAGGAGGTGGGCGGGATGTTTACGTCCCGCTCATCTCCGCCCCTCCGCTTCTATTGGCCACCTGCCGTGTGACGTCGCTATGACGCCGTATGACCCGCTCCCTTAATAAGGAGGCGGGTCGCTGGCTAGAGCGACATCGCAGAGCAGGTAAGTGCATGTGACGCTGCCGTAGCGATAATGTTCACTACGGCAGCTATCACCATGATATCGCAGCTGCGACGGGGGCGGGGACTATCGCACACGGCATCACAGCATCGGCTTGCGATGACGTAGTGTGCAAAGTGCCCCTTAGGCCTGTGCCACACATCCGTGCCTCCGGTACGTTTTTAGCATTTTTTGCACGTACCGGAGACACGTGCTGATGTTGACATACTATTTTGAATCTAAAAAGCCTCACGTCAGTGTTTGCGCACGGAGCGTGTGTCCGTTCCGTGCGTACGTTTGTGCGTGTCGAAAAAGCGCTGACATGTCCGTTTTCCACCGGCATCACGTCCTCACGGATCCATTAAATCCTATGGGTCCGTGTTTACACGTACGTGATACGGATGGCCTCCGTATGCTATCCGTGTGGTCCGTGTCCGTGTTTTAATTAGAAAGTTTGTTACACTCTGAAATACTTTCAGGTGGCATAGCTAACATATTTTTTTGCACAAAACTAACTGTGCATTTGCAGAAGGAGTGAGCAAGCAAGAAGTTGGAGTTCTGTGTATAGCAAGATCTATTTTGAGCAAACTTTCGTCTTCGAAATATAATAATGGCACCACGGGTGGACACGGAGAAACTTATAACAGCTGTCGAGACTCACCCACCATTATGGGATACACGTGTAGATGGTTACCATGACCGACTGACAGTTGATCGCCATTGGAATCAAGTAGCTGAGGAAGTGTACCCCAATAATGGATGGTCTAGATGTTCTCCTGCAAAGCGTGCTAAATATGGTAAGTTGTTGTATTTTTTTATATTTAATTTTTTAATATCTATATTTGGATTTATTCATACTTTCAAACTGTGATTGTTTTGGCATAGTTATGTTGTCTTTTAGTGTAAAATCCTATGAGAAGATTTGGTGTATGTACTACTCAATATATTGAGTTCCTGTACACTTTTTTCATAGTATCACCAAACGTTCTTCAGTGTCAAAAATCGAAGTATACTTAAATTTGTAATCTGACTTGGAAATCCTCATGAATTTACTTAATTAACTGATTAAACTGTCATGTGTTTTAAAATTCCCTGTTGTATTAGTCAAAATGTAGTTTCACACTTGAAATTTTTTTTTTTTAATTAATTTTGTTTAAAAAAATTGTTTAAAATGACCTGTCAATATCATTACCTACATGTATCAAATAATATTTCGACTAATTTTTAGCCAAATGTCTTTGCAAAAACACCGAATTATAATTTAAATATAGATGACAATTACTTAAAATAAAATTATTCTGAAATATTATTTGGTTTTGTGTGAATGTCTAAACATGTTTTTGAATGAAGAATATCTAAATAAATTAAATTTCATCCTAAGTATTTGACCAACATAATTGTGTAAAATTTGATAGTAAATTTCGCAAACATTATTTAAAATAATGTGTGCAGATTTATGGAGAATGTTGCAAGTGACATATTTGTTAATTTTCCCCAGTTGACTTGGTAAAAAGGCGTTGGCGTTCAGCCCGTGATCAGTACCGAAGGGAGTACAACCCTATGCCATCCTCATCCAGCCAAGGCCGCAAACGCAGATATGTCTACTATGAACAAATAAGCTTCCTAGCACCCATCTTAGAAGTTACACAGTAAGTTTTTTTTTTTTTTTTATAAAAAAAAAAAAACCCCTGTAGAAAATTGGACAAAGATAAATGTTAAGATTGTAATATGTTTTTACATTTCTTATAGAACGGAGGATAATCTTGACGAATCAGATGATGAACCAACAGCAGGTCCCTCTGCTACAGCCACCTCAGCATCAGAACAAGAACCTGCCAGAGAAGACATTGAAATTCCTGAGACTCAACAAGATGCAGCAACTGAATCACATGAGGGTGGGACAGAGAGTGCACAAACCAACACCCAAGGCTCATCAACGCAACAAACAAACACACCAGCTACACAACCAACACAAACAAATGTACTTCCACGTTTTGCACCACAACCTCTACGTGCAAGAAGAATCCGCAGACCTGAGGAAATGAGATCCTTACCGGAAATAATTGACACACGCATTATTCACATAATGAACACTTTAATTCCAGAAACAGATGCCGAGCGTTTTTGTCGCTCTTTATCAACAAGCTTAACCAAAATTCCTTCAGATAGGCAGGAACGTGTAAGAGCTGCTATGCTGACCCTACTGTCAGCTAGTCAGGCAGAACAGGAACCAGTGAGAGTGTATGAGGCCATAGAAAATTGGCGTACCATTATGCAACAACATACAGTCCCAAACACAACAGACAATCAAAATACAATTTCAACACAAACAACAATGGCAACTGTAATAGTCAATAATCCACTATTACAACAATCTGGACAACCTTCAATGGCTTCAAGTACGTTATTCCCCACACCAATTAGACAAGGGTATGTTGCAACCAATACTGGTGCCTTAAGCACAGTACAAAGTGCTACCTCTCAGCAACCCTTGAACTATATGAATTTACAACCAACTCAAACTAGTAGTTACTTTACTCAACCCACAAATATTGGTGGTTTACCTAATTTGTTTCCAGGTTCAACATACCCACAATCATTCATGATGCCTCATTATCCAATCTCAACTATGTTACCTACACCACACTTACAAACATCAGTCAACTATCCTCAAGGTCAACAACATACACACACACAATACCCAATTACCCATGTAGATCCACAGGTCTACTCAACCACAGGCAATGTGTTGGGACAAACCAGCATGCAACAGACTGTTCCACACACTACTGTAGCTAGTAATAGGAATGTTGTTCAGCAAACAACTGTTTCCATTCCTGAAAATACCATTTCTGAGGCCACACAAAACAACATACTCAGCAACACTCAGGTTACTTCACTAGAAGATCTTGTTGACTTGTGATGCACATTTTTGCTAATCTTAACAATCAAACAACAAATCTGATGAATGTGTCAAAATGTTAAAAAAGAGGGATTTCCAAAAATGTGCAAACTCAGAGTTGAAAAGATTTAAAAAAAATGTGTGATTATACTTAGTGACGGATCACATATATGTTTTATGGCCTTTATGTTTGGAAATGTATTAACACATTTTTACCCAACCAATTTGATGGTTAGATTAGTTCTAATATTCTGAAAACACAGCTTACAATTTTTTGGTCTATGTCAATGTCCAACATGATAGCAACTTAATTGGCCGACATTTTTCAACATTGTAAGCAATGCACACATTTTCTTTACAATGACTCTTGTATGTAAAGTATATTTTGTATGTTATGAAGATTAGCATTAAAATTTACATTTTGAAAAATTTAACACAAAATGAACAATATGTACATTTTTAATGTGGATGTGAAAAAATAACATCCTTAATTTATGGATTAATATGCTTATTCGTAATAAAAGATTATGTTTTTGAAGAAAAGAAACATGTTTATTTTTGATATTTATTAATAATTTTGCATTTTTTCAATAGACGATTAACATTATTAATGTTGTAAGTTAGAAATAAGTTTCCTAAAACATGATAGTAACACAGAAATGTACATACACATACATACAACATTCAGAAAACCATGTTGCAAACAGAAATTTCAGTTTATGAATAACGCATTTCCCCTTTAATACTTGTTTGATTTAAGCTCTGAGATGTTGAGAAAAATTAACCAAGTTCCTATAATAAAATAATTTTATAATTTTATCATCAAAAAAACCATCACAATCTTAACAATCATCACTATTATTATTATCATCAAAACAATTAAAGTAATCAGTAAATAAATTTCTAATTTGTAAACCAGATGTCACGGAATTATGAGACATAGGTTCACCTGTGGGATTAACAACATGGTTTATCTGAAATTCATCATCCACATAAGTTCCTCCTTCATGTATCCGACAGTAATTGTGAAGCACAATGGTAGCCTTGAGTACAGATGTGACAAAGGTTGGCTGCAACTGAATCGTTGTCTGATAAATGCGCCATTTGTTAGCTAAAATACCAAATGCACACTCCACATAACGTCTTGCTTTAGTTAGCCGATTATTAAAGTACTGTTTCCTGTCATCAATGGATCTCCTTGGATATGGTCGCATAACATGTTTGGATAATGCAAATCCTGCATCTGCTACCATCACATATGGTGCCAACGGTCCAGATGTACCAGGTAGGGCAACTGGAGGGGGGATCAATAATGAATTTTCTTGCAGGCGTTGGGCTAATCTGGATGAACGGAAAATACGGGCATCTGAGGCACTACCATAGGCCCCAATGTCTGCATAAATAAATCGGTATTCTGTGTCAACCAATGCCAAAATCACAACGGAAAAAAACTTATGAAAATTGAAATAACGTGACCCAGAGTTTGGTGGCTTTTTAACTCTGAAATGCTTGCCATCCAAAGCTCCTATGCAGTTAGGAAAGTCAACAGAGTCCTTGAAGCCCTTAGAGATTTTCAACCAATCTTCTCTGTTTGGCTGAGGCATCATTTGTTCTTTTAAATGTTGCCATATCATGTCGCATGTGTGACGTACTATAACGGCAATGGTTGATCGACCCAACAAATAATCAAAATGTAAAGCACTAAAAGATTGACCAGTCGCCAAGAATCTATGAAAACAAGACAAAGAATAATTTACAATTAACACTATTTTTAAAAAATTTAAACAATCATAAGAAAACACAAACATTGAATCAAAAATGAGATTACATCAATAAGGATCAATTACACATTTCACTGTGAAAAATAACACATTTACACAAATTTCAAAAAAAAAAAATATAATACCTCAGAGTCACCATAAATCTCTCCTCTGGGGAAATGGAAAGCCGCATCCAAGTGTCCTGATGTTGCAAATAAGGTCGTAAAATATTTAGTAAGTAATCAAAACTCTCAACTGACAACCGGCAGTATGAAAAAAACTTATCTGGGAAATTCCGTAACTCAAAAAATAAAGTATGGAAATGACCATGCATAGGCCGCATCATCATTAGTGGATGCACCCACAATCTGGTTCTTCTTACATTATCATAATGCAACATGTGCCGTCTAACGCCAAAACGACGAGATATAATCCAACATAAAAACACTAAGGCCTCCGTGGATAATGGCATTGCCACAATTTTGTCTCAACACATAGGTGCTCCAAGGCATAATCCAAGCAGGAAAGAGTTTATAGTTAACTTATATTTATGTCCTAATCACATACACCTATGTGTCATTTAATTCAAAGTAATCACCATTATCTCAATGTGTGAAACATGTGAAACACGCACAAAAAACGGACTGCACACGGAACACACACTGACGTATTTCACGCACAGGAAAACGCACACACGTACACACGTATGACACACGATATGCATACGGACACCACACGGAGGGGAAAAACGGACTGCAAATACGGAACACGGACACAAAAAACGGACTACACCAAACGTACGTTTTTTACACGTGAGTGTGGCAGAGGCCTTAGACTGTGTCTGAACATACCTTGCTAAACTGTAATGTTCTGGAAGATACATGCCCGCTATCTGGAGTGTGAAGTTGTTGCAAAGTATGAGCCATTGAATAAAGTTTTGTTTGAAAAGAACTGCTCGTCTTCTTGTGAGTACGGGTCATCATCTGGTCTTGGCCAGCCAAAGTCAGCGACAATACTCGTCCTATATGGATTGGCAGCCCACATGGTGCAAGTACACACAACCAGCCAGGACCAGGTATTTTATGTAGGATACCAGGGGTGCGTGAGTCAGTCCCTCGCCCATTATTACCACGCCACGCTACAATTAGATCCCTGGTTCCCATTACAACCCATCAGCACCCCACAATAATGTCATGAAGAGGGAAGGACAGATGAGGATCAGAGGGGAGACTAATGTTTCTAACTTTTTAAGTGTCACTGTAATAATTGACAGTGGCTTCTAAGAGGTTAATCCATTGCATTTGGATCTGCACTAATTGAAGAGTTAAGGGGGCTTTACACGCTGAGACATCGCTAACAAAATATCGTTAGGGTCACAGTGTTTGTGATGCACATCCCGCGCCGTTAGCGACATCGCAGTGTGTGACACATTCGAGCGACCTCCAACGATCCCAAAAGTGGTAAAAATAATTTGTTTTGGAGAGGTCGTTCTAAAACAAAATATCGTTATTTGGGCACTAGCAATGTTGTTCGTCGTTCCTGCGGCATCACACATCGCTATGTGTGACACCGCAGGAGCGACGAACATCTCCTTACCTGCGTCCACCGGCAATGAGGAAGGAAGGAGGTGGGTGGGATGTTACGTCCCACTCATCTCCACCCCTCCGCTTCTATTGGCCGGCCGCTTAGTGACGCCGCTGTGACGTCGCTGTGATGCCGAACGCACCTCCCCCTTGAGGGAGGGATTGTTCGGCGGTCACAGCGACGTCGCTGACAAGGTATGTGCATGTGACGCTGCCATAGCGCTAATGTTCGCTACGGCAGCGATCACCACATATCACATGAACGACGGGGGCGGGTGCTAGCGATGTCGCAGCGTGTAAAGCACCCTTTACTCTCTGGTGCCAGCAGTATAATACAGCCGGCACCTGCACTGTATCATGTGCCCACATCATGTACTGTAAATGTCACCATGGGGTTAAAGGTTGCTCTGAGTTTTCCACAATACGAACAATACTGGTAAATACAGTTATTTTCTTAACACAGACTATCAGTCCATGATTCCCCAGCTGTTCACCGCAGGTCCAGACAGGTTGAACACCGATTATTTCTCTGCCATGCTATTTAAATAACTGTTTAAAAACACTGGAATTACGGGACTGCGCCTTTAAAGGTCTGTTCCTGGTGTTTGTTTTGCAATATTCATAATAAATGAGGATTCTTTTATTTTTTTTCCAAGCAAGCCACTGCATGTAACATGTTTGAATAAGCAGTGCTGTGATGCGTGTTATGGACATATTACATTGCTTCACATTCTGGAAAGAGGAAACGACACATTCCTGTACATGTCTATTCATTTCTTCAGGCATTTAAAATGCAAAATAGAAGGCAAAAGCCTTGTAAAGGAAACTTACAAACAAATTATATATATATACAGTGCCTACAAGTAGTATTCAACCCCCTGCAGATTTAGCAGGTTTACACATTCGGAATTAACTTGGCATTGTGACATTTGGACTGTAGATCAGCCTGGAAGTGTGAAATGCACTGCAGCAAAAATGAATGTTATTTTTTTTTTTTTTTTTTAAATTGTGAAAAGTTTATGCAGAGGGTCATTTATTATTCAACCCCTCAATCCACCAGAATTCTGTTTGGTTCCCCTAAAGTATTAAGAAGTATTTCAGGCACAAAGAACAATGAGCTTCACATGTTTGGATTAATTATCTCTTTTTCCAGCCTTTTCTGACTAATTAAGACCCTCCCCAAACTTGTGAACAGCACTCATACTTGGTCAACATGGGAAAGACAAAGGAGCATTCCAAGGCCATCAGAGACAAGATCGTGGAGGGTCACAAGGCTGGCAAGGGGTACAAAACCCTTTCCAAGGAGTTGGGCCTACCTGTCTCCACTGTTGGGAGCATCATCCGGAAGTGGAAGGCTTATGGAACTACTGTTAGCCTTCCACGGCCTGGACAGCCTTTGAAAGTTTCCACCCGTGCTGAGGCCAGGCTTGTCCGAAGAGTCAAGGCTAACCCAAGGACAACAAGGAAGGAGCTCCGGGAAGATCTCATGGCAGTGGGGACATTGGTTTCAGTCAATACCATAAGTAACGTACTCCACCGCAATGGTCTCCGTTCCAGACGAGCCCATAAGGTACCTTTACTTTCAAAGCGTCATGTCAAGGCTCGTCTACAGTTTGCTCATGATCACTTGGAGGACTCTGAGACACACTGGTTCAAGGTTCTCTGGTCTGATGAGACCAAGATCGAGATCTTTGGTGCCAACCACACACGTGACGTTTGGAGACTGGATGGCACTGCATACGACCCCAAGAATACCATCCCTACAGTCAAGCATGGTGGTGGCAGCATCATGGTGTGGGGCTGTTTCTCAGCCAAGGGGCCTGGCCATCTGGTCCGCATCCATGGGAAGATGGATAGCACGGCCTACCTGGAGATTTTGGCCAAGAACCTCCACTCCTCCATCAAGGATCTTAAGATGGGTCGTCATTTCATCTTCCAACAAGACAACGACCCAAAGCACACAGCCAAGAAAACCAAGGCCTGGTTCAAGAGGGAAAAAATCAAGGTGTTGCAGGGGCCTAGTCAGTCTCCTGACCTTAACCCAATTGAAAACTTGTGGAAGGAGCTCAAGATTAAAGTCCACATGAGACACCCAAATAACCTAGATAACTTGGAGAAGATCTGCATGGAGGAGTGGGCCAAGATAACTCCAGAGACCTGTGCCGGCCTGATCAGGTCTTATAAAAGACGATTATTAGCTGTAATTGCAAACAAGGGTTATTCCACAAAATATTAAACCTAGGGGTTGAATAATAATTGACCCACACTTTTATCTTGAAAATTTATTAAAATTTAACTAAGCAACATAACTTGTTGGTTTGTAAGATTTATGCATCTATTAATAAATCATGCTCTTGTTAGAAGTTTGCAGGCTCTAACTTATTTGCATCTTATCAAACCTGCTAAATCTGCAGGGGGTTGAATACTACTTGTAGGCACTGTATATATATATATATATATAGCAGGTGAAATAAGTATTCAATTTTCTGAATAAATATATTTCTATAGGTGCTATTGACATGAATTTCTCACTAGATGTCGATAACAACCCATCCAATCCGCACAGGCAAAGAAATCAAACCATAGATGTTCATTAATTAAGTTATGTATAGTAATGAGAAATGACACAGAGAAAAAGAATTGAACACATTTTGAAAGAATAGTACAAAAAGACATCTAAAGTCATGACATCAGCTGAAATATATCAGTAATTAGAAATCAATCCTGCCACTTACTGAAAAATATTATCAGCTGGTTCAACTGATGGATTACAAAATGTGTCTCATTACCAAGGTGCTACACAAGAAACATCTCATGATAGGTAAAGCCAGTGAGCTGTGTCAAGACCTTTGCAGCCGTATGGTTGTAAAACATACTGATGGCATTGGTTATAGAAAATTTCTAAACTATTGAATGTTGGGGCTGTGAAGCCCCTCTCCTGCAGGTCGCCTCAGGGTCTTCACGTGCTGGGAATCTTCCAGCAACAGGTATGTCGGGTTAACTTCAATAGGATTCGTAACGCCACTCTCGGTAATTGCGGTCAGGAGGTGACCGCCACTGCAGTTTAGAGAGCGTCTGGGGCTGATGGTAAATGCAGTCTGGTGTTATGGCCTCCCGAGAGTGAGGCTGGCCCCAGGGGCTCGGGTGTAGGTGCGTGTAGAACCACAGGTCGCAGAAGAACTCACACACAGGCAGCAATGTCTTTCAGGGTTTTTACTCACTTTTTGCTGGTAGAGTGAGACAACCCGGCCGATGCTATGATGAACCAGGTGGAACCAGGTATCCCTCAGAATGATATAGGGGTGACTGCTGACTCGCCTTCCTAGCACCTTTGTTTCAGACCACCCCTGACTTGAAGTATATCATGGAAGGCGTCCAGGGAAGTCGCTGCTGACTTTCTCCGCTTTCTGACCCGTTTGCTGACAGCGTGGACCAAGGATAAGATGGCTCCAGGCTCAATCCTCCTTATGGGCCCCCTCGTTGCTGTTGATGCTGCGGGTTCTGTGTTGGTTGGCATGGAACCTCTAGTCCCACCGCCTACAGGATTTAGCAGACCACTTAATGGATAGCTGGCTCTAGGGACCTGTTTCCCTGTGTGTGCAATCACCAGGAGTCCCCATACTCGACTCCTTACTGCTCTCTTTCTTCGGGTGTCTTTCAGTCTGACTTGGTGGTAATGTTCTCCCCCGCCAGCAGCCACTGCACGTGCAGGGTCCAACAGTGTTCCACTCTTCAGCCCTACAATTCAGACATGGCTGCTCCACTCCTTCTCCTCTGACTGCCACTGCACAACTTTCTTCCAGCTTCACTACAGCACCACACTAACTGAGATGTGGAGGCTCTGCCCCCTCCTGGGTCTGCCCAGGGGTCCCCTCTAATGTGTGTGTGTCCTGGTCAAAGGGTGCCTGTATGTGTCCACACCCTATTCAGCCTTTGGGATTACCTGTTTGTACTGACCCAGGCGTGGGTGCAATACTCAATGGTGCCTGACCAGGTCAGGGGCGCCACAGGGAACATAATTTCACCATAAACTGGACATGACTGTTGTGAATGTTAGTTATGCTTTGGCTGCTGGGAGGCTCCCTCTGGTGGCCAGGAATGGTTTGGACTTGGACCAGGTGTGTTGTGCAGTGGGTGTTTCCTTTGCTAACTCTCTGCTTATTTAAGTCCTGGTCTAATTGCAGGCTGTTGCCGGATGTCAGTTGTTCTTTGTATCTCCAGCATGCTTAATCCTGCTTTACACCACATCTACTCCAGATAAGTGCTTGCTCTTTATTTATTGTCTGATTCTTTTGCTTATCTGGGTTTGTCATTTGTTGTGGTTGGTTTCAGTTTATTTCCTTCCAGGGATTTTCCCCCTCAGTGGATTGTTGAGGAACTCCCTGCAGTTCTGTGTGGAGTATAGCTCCTTTGGGTCCATGTGTTTGTGGCTTGTTGAATTTGTTATAATTCTTGTTTTCTGTTCATTGGTATGACAAGGGCACCTGGTATACGACGGAGTTCAGATCGAGCGATCTGAGGGCCTTTTTGTACTATCAGGAAGTTGGTATTTTGCAGGGTTTTTCTCTGGCCACCATCAGTCCCTTTCCTGTCCTTTCCTATTTTAGTCAGCGGGGGCCTCACCTTTTGCTAATCCTGTCATCTACCTGTGTATTGTGTTTTTCCTATATCAACGCAGTCTTTGAATGTGGGGGGCTTGCTATTCTTGTCTATTTTCTGAGGCAAAGAGTTATTCATCTTTCCTACCTTTAGGATAGTTAGTTCTCCGGCTCGGTTCGCGGTGCACAGGATGTTAGTTCACCCCTCGGCTACTTCTAGTTGTGATGGTTAGTAAGGGGATGGTGGCCAGATTAGTTGCCAATGCTCTTGTCGCCTTTTGCCAATGATTTGTGGTGGTCTTCCATGGTTCCGGATCATAACACATGACCATGTGCTCACCACAGTAAGTCAGACATATAAGGTAAGTATAATCCAAGTAGTTTATTGGGTCTAGTCATTTTGAGTAGTAGTTTCTGTCCTGAAAAAGATGTTTATACTTCGAAATGCGTAGCTCCAATAAACTACGTGGATTACATTTACCTGACTTGTCCACTTCAAATCTTGCGTATCTTGTCCATCGGCACCATAGATTTTAACCCTTCATCTCCTGCTTTCTACCTTCGTCTGTTATTGTGGAGTTGACAGTGACGATACCGAGGTATATATATATATATATATATATATATATATATATATATATATTCCATGATCAGGAATCGGTTATGTATATACTATCTAACAATAGGGACAGTAGAGTGCTGTTCGTGGCAACTTTCAAAAACATTAGTGTGAACATTGCCTTGTTCCTCAGAAATCATCTTTTGAAATGATATGCAAATAAGGCTGAAGTTCTATTTGTAGATCTGATACCTCTGTCACTCCAGCTCTATTTCTCCACCCAGGGCCACCTCCTTCTGTTTGTCTGATAGTCTTCTATGCTGTGTGATTTCCGACAAAGGAACAGTTAGTCAAGCAGTAGGAGGTGACGCTGGGTGGGGATTAGAGCTGGAGTGACAGAGGTTTCAGATCTACAACAGTTCTTCAGCCTCATTTGCATATCACTTCAAACACTGATTTCTCAGTGTTGGGAGGAATGGACTAGCCATGTAAAGGTATTTTTGGATTTGTCTTTGAAAGAGCTAAATGTGCATAAAAACAGTTTGCGGGTTAACTTCTTCTGACACCTTCCCTTTCAGGAACTAAGGCGGGCTTTACACGCTGTGACATCGCTAGCAATTGCTAGCGATGTCGAGCGTGATAGCACCAGCTCCCGTCGCACATGCGATATGTGGTGATTGCTGCCATAGCGAACATTATTGCTACGGCAGCTTCACACGCACATCATACCTGCTCGGCGACGTCGCTGTGACCACCGAACAATCCCTCCTTCAAGGGGGAGGTACGTTTAGCGTCACAGCGACGTCACTAAGCGGCCAGCCAATATAAGCGGAGGGGCGGAGATGAGCGGGACATAACATTCCGCCCACCTTCTTCCTTCTGCATTGCTGGCGGGATGCAGGTAAGGAGATGTTTGTCGTTCCTGCGGCTTCACACACAGCAATGTGTGATGCCGCAGGAACGAGGAACAACATCGTACCGGCAGCAGCAGCGATATTATGAAAAGGAGCGACGTGTCACCGATCAACGATTTTTGACGTTTTTGCGATCGGTGATCGTCGCTCCTAGGGTTTACACGCTGCGATGTCGGTAACGACGCCGGATGTGCGTCACTAATGACGGGACCCCGACGATATATCGTTACCGCAACGTGTAAAGCCCGCCTAAAGGCTACTTGACACGCTGCAATATCGGTCCCGATATCACTAGCGTGGGTACCCGCCCCCATCTGTTGTGCGACACGGGCAAATCGCTGCCCGTGCCGCACAACATCGCGCAGACCCGTCACACATACTTACCTGCCTGGCGACGTCGCTGTGACTGGCGAACCGCCTCCTTTCTAAGGGGGCGGTCCGTGCGGCGTCACAGCGACATCACTGAGCTGCCGCCCAATAGAAGCGGAGGGGCGGAGATGAGTGGCCAGAACATCCCGCCCACCTCCTTCCTTCCTCATAGCGGCCGGGAGGCACGTAAGGAGCAGTTCCTCGTTCCTGCGGCGTCACACATAGCGATGTGTGCTGCCGCAGGAGCGACGAACTACATCGTTACTGCTGCAGTAACGATAATCGAGAATGGACCCCCATGTCACCGATGAGCGATTTTGCACGTTTTTGCAACGATGCAAAATCGCTCATCGGTGTCACACGCAGCAACATCGCTAATGCGGCCGGATGTGCGTCACAAATTCCGTGACCCCAACGACTCCGCATTAGCGATGTTGCAGCGTGTAAAGCCCCCTTTAGACTATGCATGTGTGGCTGTTCTTCACTGCCAGGAATAGGGACTAGACCCCAGTGTTCACAGGATCACTGACAGACCCTCCAGTTAGATCCCCACCAGTCACACCATTAGCGCATGTCCAGTTAATTTCTCATAAATGTACCAAATTGGAAAAACTGGGAGTATGTCGAGTAAAAACTGTATCCTATATAAAACCGATTACTATAACTTTACCTAATCCATCCAAATGAAAGGAATTTGCTATCAACTGCTAAAAATACTATGTTCTTGCACAGCCACCCACACACGGACGCGATTCAACAATGGCAAGAACAGTTTGGCAGCACTAACAAAACCTACATGAATCTAAAATAAAAGTGTGTATGCACAGAAGTGTAAATTTGTCAAACAAATAACGTTACTTTACACTAATTCTTTGTTTTTCTTAAACCAACAGTTCTGCATAATGCTATAATAATAAGTATGAAGACAAAAGGAACAAAACGCATAATGAAAGTGTGGGTATTAGTTACGGATACAACTACAGATGTTTTTACCTTATAGTTTTAAAATTGGTATGGAGGCGCTATTCCTGGGATAGGTTATCAATAGAGATGAGCGAGCCCGTGGTTCGGTGTTCGGACACAGACTTAACAAAAAAAATCAGCTTTCGGGTTCGGAGTTCGGATGCTTTACGTATGCAAACCTGAGCATCGCTGTGCTCAGTACGCTCGGTGCTCAGCCCAGTGTGAGCCGCTTGCAGTGTTTGAACGGCTCACACTGGGGGTAACAACAGCGTGATCGGATGTAGTGTGCACCAAAAAAAAAAGAAAAAACTCGCCCACCCTCCCTGGAAGTGATCTGATTATGGCTAGTTACATGTGGACAGAGACCCAAACTACCCAATTAGTGACTCTCATTGGGGTTCAGGTCAAGTCCGGGTCCCAAACTGAACTTTTTCAAAAGTTCATCTGCACCCGCCGAACCGAACTTCCACGGGTGCACTCATCTCTAGTTATGAATATCAGATTGTTAGAGGTCGTGCTTCCAACATCGCATCGCCTTTTATCGCCTGTTACTGGGTCATGCAGCCTCCAGAACTACAAAAGTTATAGAGCTGTAACTAAACTGCTCCGCACACTGTGTAGTTCACCATTTATGTGAACAGCAGATCAATTCCTATTGAAATAGATGGGAACTAAGCTATAGTATGGGAGAATGACCACCCTACAGTGTACGGAGTTGTGGTGGTCTGACTTAAAGGGGTGTTCCACTACTCATTCACTACTCGCATTAGTAGCCACATTGATGTAAAGCTCATAGGGAAGGCTTTTCTCTAATACCTTGTGTAGTAAATTCTGACTCTGAGAGGCGCTATTGCAGTCCGCTCATCCCCATCAAGTGACCCCTGGGCTCCGTGACCTCTGAGATCCGGTGATGTGAGGTCAACTTCCAGTTGACCTGACATCATCGCAGCTGGTCCTAGTCTTCTTGAGTGACTCAGCTGTGGATGTTGTTTTGCCGCTCGTCACAGCCCAGCATCACTCCTGCTTGCGGCGCTCTGCAGCGAAGGAAAGAGTGCACAACATTTTTTATTGCATTTGTGCGTTTTTTCCTGCTTTTTCTGCTTTTTTTTAGTCATGGTGATCGCAGGAGGTTCAGGTGCTGTAACCCTTCGACCACCGCCACGTCTCCGGCTGATGTTACAACTGGGACTCAGCTCTCACTGGCTGCAGTGGTCCCCGGCAGTTTAACCCCCTAAATGCTGTGATCAATTCAATCGCAGCATTCGGGAGGCAGGGAGAGGGATCACTTACCTCTCCCTGGCGATCAGGTCCATGTAATGCAATCACAGGAACCCAATCGATGCCATTGTAACCCAGGGTCATCACCATGACGATCCAGGGTTACTGAGCTATGGGATCCTCACACACCATGCTGTATGCACGTGAGGCAAAGTGCTGCAATATAATCCCCTGTAGTGTTAAAGCATTGCAGGGGATTATAGAAACGCAGAAAAGCAATGCAGAAACAATTGACATGCTGCTTCTTTTTTCAGCAACAAAATCTGCAAGGAAAAGAGATGCAATGTGGGCACAGCAAGTCAGGATTCTCATAGAGGCATTTTTCCCTGCAGTATTGATTAAAATCTGCAAGGAAAAACACATGAAAAATCGCAAAAAAAGCACAACATGTGCACATAGCCTAAGGCTATGAGCGCACGCTGAGTATCTGGTTGCAGAAATTTCAGCACCAAATCTGCATCTCTCGGCAGGAAAAATGCTGCGTTTTTCCAGAGCATTTGTGCCTTGTTTTCAGTGCATTTTGTCCATTGCGTTTTTCATGCATTTGGGGTGAAAAAACGCTGGCAAAAAACAGTGAAAGAATTGGCATGCTGCAGTTTATTTTCTGATGAAAATCTGCAAGAGGAAAAAAAAGCAACATGTGTACAAAATGTCAGAATTCTCATTGGCTTTGCTGTTATAAGGATTTGTATGCAGTTTTATGACAAAACTAGACTAAAAATAAGCAATAAAAACGTACTGTGTGCACACAGCTTTACATATCAGGCATAGCTACAACTACTTGCACTAGTCTCATCAGTAAAACCGACCATGGTCCCTGTGGGTAATTTCTCATCAGTATAACATAGCCTAATAAAGCACCCTTAATGTTGATCTTTGTTCAACCAGTTGCACATATGGAACATGTAGCGCCCCTGAAGCCATCAGGGAGCTACAAGGTACTGTATCCCCACCAGGATGCAGGGCCTACCCCCCAGGAACCCAGAAGACCAGTGGCGGCAACAACAAAAACATTCCCTTTAATCCCTGATTTTCCCCAAATTCCCCAAAGACTGGTACCAGGCTAGGGTTGGACGAATGGATGGCCACCTAGAGGTGGAGCCGATTCAGTCCACTAGACGACCAGGTGGGAGGGGCAGACAGTGGACAGTGAGACAGTAGTCTGCAGTAGTCGGTGACAGAGAGAGGAAGTGAATGGAAGCACTGACAGGAGTGTGACGGTGACTTGAGGGCCCAGGTGTTTGGTTACCGGTGGAGTACAGTGGAGAGCTCCTGAAACCATTGCACCAACAGGGTACAGAATCCTAGGTCAGGCAAACGCTCCAAGCAGACCTGATAAAATCTGCACAGTGAGGGGACCATCAAGGACCTCACTGACCTTGAAGTTCGGGACACAGTAGCAACAGGAGAACCAGGAAACAGGACCAGAGACTCCGACCCCACAGGGTTCACACTACCGTCATACGGACTACCATTAAGAGACTACCAGGAGGGGACCCCCAGCCGCTCCAAGCCACGGGGACCCACCAACCAAAGAGAGGTGCAGGGGTAAGAAGCCACCAGGTCACTAAACCGGCACTAGGACTAAGGGGACCTGCGGTCAACACCAGCCTTCTTCGGGTGACCGGTTTCCACCTTGCCTTGAGTAAAAGAACCAGTTACACTGCAAGCCCTGGTGTGGCCTACTTTCTTTCAAGACCTATCTACCTCACCTATCCTCTTGGGCCTGGCCCTGCTTGTGGAGGGTCTAACATCCAGGCTGCCACTAACACCAGCCCTGGTAGTGAGAACTGTACAGCGGCGTCTCCATCCACATAGCTGCAACCCGCAAGTGGCGTCACGTGATAAAATTTCATTTAATTCCCCTGTCATATGAAAAAGTTTGGGCACCCCTATTAATGTTAACCTTTTTTCTTCAGAACAATTTGGGTTTTTGCAACAGCTATTTCAGTTTCATATATCTAATAACTGATGGACTGAGTAATATTTCTGGATTGAAATGTTTATTGTACTAACAGAAAATGTGCAATCCGCATTTAAACAAAATTTGACCAGTGCAAAAGTATGGGCACCTCAACATAAAAGTGACATTAATATTTTGTAGATCCTCCTTTTGCAAAAATCACAGCCTCTAGTCGCTTCCTGTAGCTTTTAATGAGTTCCTGGATCCTGGATGAAGGTATATTTGACCATTCCTGTTTACAAAACAATTCCAGTTCAGTTAAGTTTGATGGTCGCCGAGCATGGACAGCACGCTTCAAATCATCCCACAGATTTTCAATGATATTCAGGTCTGGGGACTGGGATGGCCATTCTAGAACACTGTAATTGTTCCTCTGCATGAATGCCTGAGTAGATTTGGAGCTGTGTTTTGGATCATTGTCTTGCTGAAATATCCATCCCCTGCGTAACTTCAACTTCGTCACTGATTCTTGCACATTATTGTCAAGATTCTGCTGATACTGAGTTCAATCCATGCGACCCTCAACTTTAACAAGATTCCCGGTGCCGGCATTGGCCACACAGCCCCAAAGCATGATGGAACCTCCACCAAATTTTACTGTGGGTAGCAAGTGCTTTTCTTGGAATGCCGTGTTTTTTTGCCTCCATGCATAACGCCTTTTTGTATAACCAAACAACTCAATCTTTGTTTCATCAGTCCACAGGACCTTCTTCCAAAATGTAACTGGCTTTTCCAAATGTGCTTTGGCATACCTCAGGCGACTCTGTTTGTGGCGTGCTTGCAGAAACGGCTTTTTTCTCATCACTCTCCCATACAGCTTCTCCTTGTGCAACGACGTGCGCTGTATTGTTGACCGATGCACAGTGAAACCATCTGCAGCAAGATGAAGCTGCAGGTCTTTGGAGGTGGTCTGTTTATTGTCCTTGGCTGTTCTCACCATTCTTCTTCTCTGCCTTTATGATATTTTTCTTGGCCTGCCACTTCTGGGCTTAACAAGAACTGTACCTGTGTTCTTCCATTTCCTTACTATGTTCCTCACAGTGTAAACTGACAGTTTAAAACTCTGAGACAACTTTTTGTATCTTTCCCCTGAACAACTATGTTGAATAATCTTTGTTTTCAGATCATTTGAGAGTTGTTTTGAGGAGGCCATGATGCCACTCTTCATAGGAGATTCAAATAGGAGAACAACTTGCAAGTGGCCACCTTAAATACCTTTTCTCTTGATTGGATACACCTGTCTATGAAGTTCAAAGCTCAATGAGGTTACAAACCAATTTAGTGCTTTAGTAAGTCAGTAAAAAGTAGTTAGGAGTGTTCAAATCAAGAAATTGATAAGGGTGCCCATACTTTTGCACCGGTCAAATTTTGTTTAAATGCGGATTGCACATTTTCTGTTAGTACAATAAACCTCATTTGAATCCAGAAATATTACTCAGTCCATCAGTTATTAGATATATGAAACTGAAATAGCTGTTGCAAAAATCCAAATTGTTATAAAGAAAAAAGGTTAACATTAATAGGGGTGGCCAAACTTTTTCATACAGTCAGGGCCAGAAATATTTGGACAGTGACACAAGTTTTGTTATTTTAGCTGTTTACAAAAACATGTTCAGAAATACAATTATATAAATAATATGGGCTGAAAGTGCACACTCCCAGCTGCAATATGAGAGTTTTCACATCCAAATCGGAGAAAGGGTTTAGGAATCATAGCTCTGTAATGCATAGCTTCCTCTTTTTCAAGGGACCAAAAGTAATTGGACAAGGGACTCTAAGGGCTGCAATTAACTCTGAAGGCGTCTCCCTCGTTAACCTGTAATCAATGAAGTAGTTAAAAGGTCTGGGGTTGATTACAGGTGTGTGGTTTTGCATTTGGAAGCTTTTGCTGTGACCAGACAACATGCGGTCTAAGGAACTCTAAATTGAGGTGAAGCAGAACATCCTGAGGCTGAAAAAAAAGAAAAAATCCATCAGAGAGATAGCAGACATGCTTGGAGTAGCAAAATCAACAGTCGAGTACATTCTGAGAAAAAAGGAATTGACTGGTGAGCTTGGGAACTCAAAAAGGCCTGGGCGTCCACGGATGACAACAGTGGTGGATGATCGCCGCATACTTTCTTTGGTGAAGAAGAACCCGTTCACAACATCAACTGAAGTCCAGAACACTCTCAGTGAAGTAGGTGTATCTGTCTCTAAGTCAACAGTAAAGAGAAGACTCCATGAAAGTAAATACAAAGGGTTCAGATCTAGATGCAAACCATTCATCAATTCCAAAAATAGACAGGCCAGAGTTAAATTTGCTGAAAAACACCTCATGAAGCCAGCTCAGTTCTGGAAAAGTATTCTATGGACAGATGAGACAAAGATCAACCTGTACCAGAATGATGGGAAGAAAAAAGTTTGGAGAAGAAAGAGAACGGCACATGATCCAAGGCACACCACATCCTCTGTAAAACATGGAGGAGGCAACGTGATGGCATGGGCATGCATGGATTTCAATGGCACTGGGTCACTTGTGTTTATTGATGACATAACAGCAGACAAGAGTAGCCGGATGAATTCTGAAGTGCACCGGGATATACTTTCAGCCCAGATTCAGCCAAATGCCGCAAAGTTGATCGGACGGCGCTTCATAGTACAGATGGACAATGACCCCAAGCATACAGCCAAAGCTACCCAGGAGTTCATGAGTGCAAAAAAGTGGAACATTCTGCAATGGCCAAGTCAATCAAAAGATCTTAACCCAATTGAGCATGCATTTCACTTGCTCAAATCCAGACTTAAGACGGAAAGACCCACAAACAAGCAAGACCTGAAGGCTGCGGCTGTAAAGGCCTGGCAAAGCATTAAGAAGGAGGAAACCCAGCGTTTGGTGATGTCCATGGGTTCCAGACTTAAGGCAGTGATTGCCTCCAAAGGACTCGCAACAAAATATTGAAAATAAAAATATTTTGTTTGGGTTTGGTTTATTTGTCCAATTACTTTTGACCTTCTAAAATGTGGAGTGTTTGTAAAGAAATGTGTACAATTCCTACAATTTCTATCAGATATTTTTGTTCAAACCTTCAAATTAAACGTTACAATCTGCACTTGAATTCTGTTGTAGAGGTTTCATTTCAAATCCAATGTGGTGGCATGCAGAGCCCAACTCGCGAAAACTGTGTCACTGTCCAAATATTTCTGGACCTAACTGTATGACTGTATACCCCTTTTAAAAAGCGTCCCCAGGGTCACGGAACCGGGCAACGGCCACCAAGTGACATTCCCCAGTTATACCCCGCCCGGGACCGAGTACTCCATAACCCTGGGTGAGATAAACACACTGACCAAAAATAAACCTATAAATAGAATGAGGCCCTCTAATTTTTATTAATTGTATTGTTTTGTAAACTCAATAATGACAATTTCCAATTTTGTTTCCTATAGAATCCTGAAAATCAAGATGTTTGTTGTGAGTATTATTAACGGCCCAGCTAATATGGACGGAGACAGATACGTCCTTCTGTAGTGCGATTATTCATGCAAATTGCCTGTGGAACAACTCCCCCCACAATGGAAATATTTACTTGAATTGACATTTACAACCAGTGAAAGTGTTTTCTTCTCCCTGAGACTGTTTAAATAATTTCATGCATATTCTTGTGAAATCCCAGACAGCTGTGAGGCTGATTACAGGACTATGACAGAACATGTAATTACCATAGTTTATTTATTATGCCTCCTTCTGGTCGTCCTGTGTAAAACCCAAATCACAATATTCGCAGAGGGTGACTGGTGATGACTGACTTCATTTCCCGAACACAAGAAAAATATTTAAACACATTGTAACGTTTTTTCTTATTTCTTTTCTTTTTATTACTCCACATTTTTTTTAAAGATTAACTATCATTTTAGCTTTTTTCCCTATAAATTAATAGCACAAGTGAAAATAAGCAACTTTTTCATATTTCTTATTAGAGAAATTTGCTTCTTTTTCCTCCTGGACTTATCATTAATTCTGAAAATTCTCAATTTGCAGGTAAAATCTGTATTCATTCAATAGAGATTTTCCCATTATTGAGATAGGAGATGACAGTTGGTGCTCATAAAGTTCTATGGAGAACTGTAAGGCGGGCTTTGCACACTACGACATCGCAGGTGAGATGTCGGTGGGGTCAAATTGAAAGTGACGCACATCCGGCATCGCATGCGACATCGTAGTGTGTAAAGGCTCGATGATACGATTAACGAACGCAAAATCGTCGTAGTCTTATCATCGGTGCAGCGTCGGCGTAATCCATAATTACGCTGACGCGACGGTCCGATGTTGTTCCTCGCTCCTGCGGCAGCACACATCGCTGTGTGTGAAGTCGCAGGAGCGAGGAACATCTCCTACCGGCGTCACCGCGGCTTCCGTAGGATATGCGGAAGGAAGGAGGTGGGTGGGATGTTTACATCCTGCTCATCTCCGCCCCTCCGCCGCTATTGGTCGCCTGCCGTGTGACGTCGCTATGACGCCGCACGACCCGCCCCCTTAGGAAGGAGGCGGGTCGCCAGCCAGAGCGACGGTCGCAGGGCAGGTGAGTGCATGTGAAGCTGGCGTAGCGATAATTTTCGCTACGCCAGCTATCACACGATATCGTACCTGCGACGGGGAGGGGACTATCGCGTGCGACATCGCAGCATCGGCTTGCGATGTCGCAACGTGCAAAGCCGCCCTAACTGTCGTTTTTGGAGAACTTGCAGCAGAATGTCTGCGTCTGCTTATAGTTCCTCCCCGTCACTCTCTCTATAGAACTTTAAAAGCACCAACTGCCCTCTCCTAGGTCATAAATGAAAATATCTGCCTGTGCTGAAAACAGATTTTATAGGTTTTACCAATGATACGAAAGAGAAAAATAAGTGCAGGAGGAAAAATAAACAACTTTCTCTGATAAGTTGTTTAATTTGATGTGTACTATTGATTTATGAAAATAAATAAATAAATAAAACAACGGATACAGATAAACTCACTATGGTGCCACTTCCCCCATAGAGTCATTTTCTGAAAGGTGTTATTCATCTGCCCTCGTATTTCTCAGCGCTTTTTTTTATTATGCAGGAGGTTAGACCAGGAGATCAGAGCTGTATCCTTACATCTCCTACACTGAGAAACCTGCTCTAAGCTATGGTTGGGGCATATTCTTATGCTGCTGTTTTGCTGCCTGCTAATGATTGGTCAGCATCATACACGGAAAAGAAGTACACTACCTCAGTGAAAAATATCTGATGACACCCACTTGGACTTAACAACAGTTCACTCACCGCAATGCAAAGGGAAAATTAAAAAATAAATAAATAAGAAAAAAATAAAATAAAATAAAAAAATATAAATATATATATATATATATATATATATATATATATATATATATTTATATATGGGATGGATGGGATGAAGTTTAAAGGAAGGAGATTCAGATTCAGATTAAACATTAGGAAAAACTTCCTGACAGTGAGAGCAGTCAGGGGTGGAACAGGCGACCACAGGAGGTAGTGAGGGCAGTCAGGGAGTGGAGCAGTCGACCACAGGAGATAGTGAGGGCAGTCAGGGAGTGGAACAGGCGACCACAGGAGGTAGTGAGGGTAGTCAGAGAGGGGAACAGGTGACCACGGGAGGTAGTGAGGGCAGTCAGGGAGTGGAACAGGCTACCACAGGAGGTAGTGAGGGCAGTCAGGGAGTGGAACAGGTGACCACGGGAGGTAGTGAGGGCAGTCAGGGAGTGGAACAGGCTACCACAGGAGGTAGTGAGGGTAGCCAGAGAGTGGAACAGGCGACCACGGGGGGTGGTGAGGGCAGTCAGAGAGTGGAACAGGCGACCAAGGGAGGTGGTGAGCTCTCCATCAATGGGAATCTTCAAGCGGAAACTGGATAAACTTATAGCTGGGATGATTTAGGAAAACCTGCACTTGCAGGGGGTTGGACCCGATGGCCCTTGAGGTCCCTTCCAACTCCACCATTCTATGATTCTATGAAAATTTTGGTTAAAAGGTCCAAAATTGATTTGCTGAACCAATATGTTGGGATGTGCACAGTCTTATTAGATCTAGTTTTGTCCTATGAGGTCTTTTCATCTTTTCAATGTTATCCATTTTAAGACATTGTTAGTAGTGATGAGCGAGCATGCTTGTTACTACTCGGTACTCGCACGAGTATCACTGTACTCGGTCTACTCGGCGGGGACCGAGTAATCTCGCGATACTCGTGCTGTACTCGTGGTCTTCATTTCTGCATGTTGGCGCTCTTTTGAGAGCCAGCCCTCATGCAGGGATTGGCTGGCAGACCACTGCAATGCCACAGCCCTGTTAGTTGTGGAATTGCAGTGATTGGCCGGCCTGCACAGCGTGACCGAGCCTTTATACCGGCGGGCGCGCTGTGCTCTGCTCACAGCTATCCAGACAGTCAGTGCAGGGAGAGTGTCGCTGCTTCAGGGAAAGGTTTGCGGCCCTTTATAGCTATTTCCGTAGCAGGGCTGCAAACAGTGTGACCAAAAGTCCTTCTCAGGACTATTCTAGTTGTATACAGGCAGGCAGGGTATAGCCAGGTCGGAGTACAGTAGCAGAGTCCTTCTCAGGACTATTGTTGCTTAGTGAAGAGCGAGCATGCTTGTTACTACTCGGTACTCGCACGAGTATCACTGTACTCGGTCTACTCGGCGGGGACCGAGTAATCTCGCGATACTCGTGCTGTACTCGTGGTCTTCATTTCTGCATGTTGGCGCTCTTTTGAGAGCCAGCCCTCATGCAGGGATTGGCTGGCAGACCACTGCAATGCCACAGCCCTGTTAGTTGTGGAATTGCAGTGATTGGCCGGCCTTTACAGCGTGACCGAGCCTTTATACCGGCCGGCGCGCTGTGCTCTGCTCACAGCCATCCAGACAGTCAGTGCAGGGAGAGTGTCGCTGCTTCAGGGAAAGGTTTGCGGCCCTTTATAGCTATTTCCGTAGCAGGGCTGCAAACAGTGTGACCAAAAGTCCTTCTCAGGACTATTCTAGTTGTATACAGGCAGGCAGGGTATAGCCAGGTCGGAGTACAGTAGCAGAGTCCTTCTCAGGACTATTGTTGCTGTATACAGGCAGGGTATAGCCAGGTCGGAATACAGGCTAATGACCAAAAGAGTCCTTGTCAGGACTATTGTAGCAGTATACAGCCAGGCAGGCAGGCAGGCAGGCAGGGTATATAGCCATTCCTAGTGGTGACCGTATACCAGCCTTCATCATATCTGGGGCTGGTGTACACAGTCTAAAACAGTCCACATAGTGTCAGAGTTCTCGTCATTAATTTTTGCTCCTAAAACCTGTTAGGTTCTTAGTGCGTCCGTGCTTGCATTTAAAAACCGCACGTGTGTGCCTGTCGGTGGCAGCGTACAGGTGCACTTGTGTGCGTTTTTACCAAACTATTATATAACGCACAAGTGTAGTGTATAATACACGTCAGTCAGCAGTGGCTGATAGTGTCAGAGTTCTCGTCATTAATTTTTGCTCCTAAAACCTGTTAGGTTCTTAGTGCGTCCGTGCTTGCATTTAAAAACCGCACGTGTGTGCCTGTCGGTGGCAGCGTACAGGTGCACTTGTGTGCGTTTTTACCAAACTATTATATAACGCACAAGTGTAGTGTATAATACACGTCAGTCAGCAGTGGCTGATAGTGTCAGAGTTCTCATTAATTTTTGCTCCTAAAACCTGTTAGGTTCTTAGTGCGTCCGTGCTTGCATTTAAAAACCGCACGTGTGTGCCTGTCGGTGGCAGCGTACAGGTGCACTTGTGTGCGTTTTTACCAAACTATTATATAACGCACAAGTGTAGTGTATAATACACGTCAGTCAGCAGTGGCTGATAGTGTCAGAGTTCTCGTCATTAATTTTTGCTCCTAAAACCTGTTAGGTTCTTAGTGCGTCCGTGCTTGCATTTAAAAACCGCACGTGTGTGCCTGTCGGTGGCAGCGTACAGGTGCACGATTTGCACAAACTTTGATATAACGCCCAAGTCTAGTGAATACACGTCAGCACAGCATTGCAAAATGCGCAAGGGCGTTGGCAAGGAACAAGGAAGTGGACGTGATGGTGGTGCAGGCAGAGGCCGAGGTCGTGGGCAAGCTCTAATTTTGCCACAACAAAGGGCCACATCTAGTCGCTCGCACGTCCTGTCCCAAATTCTTGGGGACCGCAGCAGTACACCGCTCTTGAACCAAGACCAGTGTCAACAGGTTGTTAGTTGGATAGCGGATAATGCTTCCAGTCAGATTGGCACCACCACAAACACTCTGTCTTCCACACGGTCAAGTGTCAGTAGCCGTGATACTGCACCGCACATTTCAGAACCTGATCCTCCTTCCTACCACAAGGCTGAGTACACGTCCTCGGACATTAATGATCCCACACTTGGACACTCGGAAGAGCTGTTCACGTTTCCATTCGCACATTCTGGCCTCTCGCCAGCTCATGTTGAAGTGGGTCATGAGGAGATCGTATGTACAGATGGCCAAATATTTGAGCAGCCACGTTCTGACGAAGTTGGCAATGTGTCTCAACAAGGGGTGGACGATGATGAGACACAATTGTCAGGAAGTCAGGAGGAGGAGCAGGGTGCGGAAGAGGAAGACGACGTGGTGGATGATCCAGTAACTGACCCAACCTGGCAGGAGGATATGCAGAGCGAGGACAGCAGTGCACAGGGGGAGGGAGGCATAGCATCCCAACAGGCAGTAAGAAGCAGGGTGGTGGCTCCAGGCAGAAGTCAGGCAACCGTTCCCCGGAACAACAACACGACACAAGGTGCCTGTACAAATGTTAGGTCTTCCCGAGTCTGGCAGTTTTTTAAGTTGGCTCCAGATGATTCTAAAAAGGCCATTTGCAACACCTGCCGTGCCAGCATCAGCAGGGGTACCAAAACTAGCAGCCTGACCACCACCAGCATGATCAGGCACATGTCAGCCAAGCACCCGACTTTGTGGGAAGTACAACAGAGTCGAGGAGCAGTGCTTGCTAATGTCACTGCTACGTCTTCGCTGGTTGTGCATGCGAGCCAATCCCCTGTCCATGCTGCCTGCGAACAAGCCTCCTCCGGTCCTGCACCTGCAGTTGCCTACGCAGAAATAACACCATCATCAAGCACGTCCTTGTCCCAGCGCAGCGTTCAGTTATCCATTCAGCAAACCTTTGAACGCAGGCGCAAATACACTGCCAACACCCCACATGCCACAGTTCTAAATGCTAACATTTCGCGACTGCTTGCGCTGGAAATGTTGCCTTTTAGGCTGGTGGAGACAGAAGCATTCCGCGACCTGATGGCGGCAGCTGTCCCACGTTACTCGGTCCCCAGCCGCCACTATTTCTCCCGGTGTGCCGTCCCCGCGTTGCATAACCACGTGTCACAACACATCACACGTGCCCTGAACAACGCTGTTTCACCCAAAGTCCACCTAACCACAGACACGTGGACAAGTGCTTGTGGGCAAGGCCGCTACATCTCGTTGACGGCACACTGGGTTAATATTGTGGAAGCTGGGACCCAGTCTGAGCGAGGGACGGAACACGTCCTTCCCACACCAAGGTTTGCAGGCCCTACCTCAGTCAGTGTTTCACCCACACTCTACAGCTCCGGAATGTCATGCTCTTCAGCCTCCTCCTCCTCCTGCGCATCCTCATCCACTGTACCCTCCACACCAGTCCCAAGCTGGAAGCACTGCAGCACTGCCTCGGCGAAGCGGCAACAGGCTGTGCTGAAGCTAATCTGCATAGGTGACAAACCCCACAATGCAGAAGAGCTGTGGACAGCTCTGAAACAGCAGGCAGATCACTGGCTCACACCTCTGAACCTAAAGCCAGGAAAGGTCGTGTGTGACAATGGCCGGAACCTGGTGACGGCTTTGAGGCGAGGCCAGCTGACACATGTTCCATGCGTGGCCCATGTGCTCAACCTCGTGGTTCAGCGGTTTCTAAAGTCATACCCAGAGCTGTCTGATCTGCTGGTAAAAGTTCGCCGCCTGTCTGCACATTTTCGAAAGTCACCTACTGCTTCAGCCGGCCTTGCTGGCTTTCAGCGCAGTTTGCATCTTCCGGCTCACAGACTGGTGTGTGATGTCCCCACGCGTTGGAATTCAACTCTGCACATGTTGGTCAGGATATGTGAGCAGAAGAGGGCAGTTGTTGAGTACCTGCATCACCTAAGCCGTCGGGAAATGGGTCAAACTCCACACATAACACCTGAGGAGTGGAGATGGATGTCCGACCTATGTACCATCCTCCAAAACTTTGAGGACTCCACCAAGATGGTGAGTGGTGATGACGCCATTATTAGCGTCACCATACCGCTACTCTGCCTTCTAAAACGGTCTCTGCTCAAAACCAAACATGATGCATTGCAGGCGGAGCGCGATGAGTTGCAGCAAGAAACAGTAGTGGGTGTGGGTGATAACACACAGCCCAGCCTCGTCTCATCACAACGTGCAGTGGAGGACTATGACGAGGAGGAGGATGAAGACATGGAGCAAATCTCCGGCCAAATTGAGGATATGACATGCACACCAGTCATATCCTCGGTTCAGCGTGGCTGGCCAGAGGACAGGGTAGATGAGGAGGAGGAGGAGGAGGAGGAGGAGGACAGCATGTTCAGTCAACGTGTTGGTCAGGCTACTGAAGTCCTGGCTGTTAAGAGTCTGGCGCACATGGCTGACTTTATGGTAAGCTGCCTGTCTCGTGACCCTCGCGTTAAGAACATCTTGGCCGGCAATCATTACTGGTTGGTAACACTGTTAGACCCACGCTACAAGGAGAACTTTATGTCTCTTATTCCCGAGGCGGAGAGGTCAACCAAAATGCAGCAGTTCCGGAAGGCCATAGTCACGGAAGTAGGCAAAGCATTCCCCTCACAAAACGCTAGCGGCATAGGTCAGGAATCAGTGGACAACCAAGGCGTACAGCCGAGAGAGGCACAAGTCCAATCCGCCAGAGGTAGGGGAACAGTCTTTAAGATGTGGGACAGTTTTCTCAGCCCCTCACGTACCACAGCCCCTGAGGTGCGGGGTAGTGCCACAAGAAATCCTAAGTTTGCCCAGATGCTCAAGGAGTACCTTGCAGATCGAACAACTGTACTCCGACATTCCTCTGTGCCTTACAATTATTGGGTATCCAAGGTGGACACGTGGCATGAATTGGCTCTCTACGCCTTGGAAGTCCTGGCCTGCCCTGCCGCTAGCGTTTTGTCAGAGCGTGTTTTTAGTGCCGCAGGTGGAATCATTACAGATAAACGCACCCGCCTGTCAACTGAAAATGCTGATAGGCTGACTCTGATCAAGATGAACAAGGGTTGGATTGGGCCAGACTTCACCACACCACCAGCAAATGAGAGCGGAATTTAAAGTTTGTAACGGGAATTTGCCATGTACCTCCAGTCACCCATGGGTACACACTTCTGGACTTTGGATAATCGCTGGACTGCTCCTCCTTCTCCTCATGCGCCACCATGATGACCGTTATAAGAGTTAGGCCTTTGTTTCAGGTATACCCCCAGTGGTAAATTTTTTCGCCCATTCTTTGCAGAATGGACATTACAACGACAGGAGACCCGCTCCTTTGCAATGGGAACAATGTTTTGAGGCCCTCATGCACGTCTCTATGCAGGGACAACGTGGAGCCTCCCAATTTTTGGCTGCCCTGCCAAAGGGCTATACTATAATACACCCACTTCCTGACAATGGACACTTAATGTTTTGAGGCCCTCATGCACGTCTCTATCCAGGGACAACATGGAGCCTCCCAATTTTTGGCTGCCCTGCCTAAGGGCTATACTATAATACACCCACTTCCTGACAATGGACACTTAATGTTTTGAGGCCCTCATGCACGTCTCTATCCAGGGACAACGTGGAGCCTCCCAATTTTTGGCTGCCCTGCCAAAGGGCTATACTATAATACACCCACTTCCTGACAATGGACACTTAATGTTTTGAGGCCCTCATGCACGTCTCTATCCAGGGACAACGTGGAGCCTCCCAATTTTTGGCTGCCCTGCCTAAGGGCTATACTATAATACACCCACTTCCTGACAATGGACACTTAATGTTTTGAGGCCCTCATGCACGTCTCTATCCAGGGACAACGTGGAGCCTCCCAATTTTTGGCTGCCCTGCCAAAGGGCTATACTATAATACACCCACTTCCTGACAATGGACACTTAATGTTTTGAGGCCCTCATGCACGTCTCTATCCAGGGACAACGTGGAGCCTCCCAATTTTTGGCTGCCCTGCCAAAGTGCTATACTATAATACACCCACTTCCTGACAATGGACACTTAATGTTTTGAGGCCCTCATGCACGTCTCTATCCAGGGACAACGTGGAGCCTCCCAATTTTTGGCTGCCCTGCCTAAGGGCTATACTATAATACACCCACTTCCTGACAATGGACACTTAATGTTTTGAGGCCCTCATGCACGTCTCTATGCAGGGACAACGTGGAGCCTCCCAATTTTTGGCTGCCCTGCCAAAGGGCTATACTATAATACACACACTTCCTGACAATGGACACTTAATGTTTTGAGGCCCTCATGCACGTCTCTATGCAGTGACAACGTGGAGCTTCCCAATTTTTGGCTGCCCTGCCTAAGGGCTATACTACAATAGACCCACTTCCTTACAATGGGCACTTCAGGTTTACAGGCCATCATGCACGTCTGTATGCAGGGGCATTGGTGAACCTCACAATTTTGGACTGCCCTGGCAAAGGAAAATACTACAAAGACTCAGTTCCTCAAAATGGGCACATTAGACTCAGAGGCCTTTATGTACGTCTCTTCTCAGAGACATTGGAGTGCCACACAATGTTTTACGTAAAATCTTTCATGTATTGATCTCAAAAAGTAACATACATTAGCTCTATCTCACTATTGGGTATGTGCCCTTAACATTTCCGCCATGAAAAATCATTTTGGTGTCATTTTGGAAGGTTTTCTGGTGAGTCCGTAAAAATGGCGTAAAACGCGGACAAAATTGTTCACAGCTGTGACTTTTGAGTGATAAATGCTTCAAGGGGTCTTCCCCATGCTGTTGCCATGTCATTTGAGCACTCTTCTGAGACTTTTGTGCCATTTTTAGGGTTTCTACATGCTGCCGGTGGTCATTTCACAAAAATACTCGGGTCTCCCATAGGATAACATTGGGCTCGTTGCTCGGGCCGAGTACACGAGTATCTTGGGAGGCTCGGCCCGAGCTTCGAGCACCCGAGCTTTTTAGTACTCGCTCATCACTATTGTTGCTGTATACAGGCAGGGTATAGCCAGGTCGGAATACAGGCTAGTGACCAAAAGAGTCCTTGTCAGGACTATTGTAGCAGTATACAGGCAGGCAGGCAGGGTATATAGCCATTCCTAGTGGTGACCGTATACCAGCCTTCATCATATCTGGGGCTGGTGTACACAGTCTAAAACAGTCCAGATAGTGTCAGAGTTCTCATTAATTTTTGCTCCTAAAACCTGTTAGGTTCTTAGTGCGTCCGTGCTTGCATTTAAAAACTGCACGTGTGTGCCTGTCGGTGGCAGCGTACAGGTGCACTTGTGTGCGTTTTTACCAAACTATTATATAACGCACAAGTGTAGTGTATAATACACGTCAGTCAGCAGTGGCTGATAGTGTCAGAGTTCTCATTAATTTTTGCTCCTAAAACCTGTTAGGTTCTTAGTGCGTCCGTGCTTGCATTTAAAAACCGCACGTGTGTGCCTGTCGGTGGCAGCGTACAGGTGCACTTGTGTGCGTTTTTACCAAACTATTATATAACGCACAAGTGTAGTGTATAATACACGTCAGTCAGCAGTGGCTGATAGTGTCAGAGTTCTCATTAATTTTTGCTCCTAAAACCTGTTAGGTTCTTAGTGCGTCCGTGCTTGCATTTAAAAACCGCACGTGTGTGCCTGTCGGTGGCAGCGTACAGGTGCACTTGTGTGCGTTTTTACCAAACTATTATATAACGTACAAGTGTAGTGTATAATACACGTCAGTCAGCAGTGGCTGATAGTGTCAGAGTTCTCATTAATTTTTGCTCCTAAAACCTGTTAGGTTCTTAGTGCTTCCGTGCTTGCATTTAAAAACCGCACGTGTGTGCCTGTCGGTGGCAGCGTACAGGTGCACGATTTGCACAAACTTGGATATAACGCTCAAGTCTAGTGAATACACGTCAGCACAGCACTGCAAAATGCGCAAGGGCGTTGGCAAGGAACAAGGAAGTGGACGTGATGGTGGTGCAGGCAGAGGCCGAGGTCGTGGGCAAGCTCTAATTTTGCCACAACAAAGGGCCACATCTAGTCGCTCGCACGTCCTGTCCCAAATTCTTGGGGACCGCAGCAGTACACCGCTCTTGAACCAAGACCAGTGTCAACAGGTTGTTAGTTGGATAGCGGATAATGCTTCCAGTCAGATTGGCACCACCACAAACACTCTGTCTTCCACACGGTCAAGTGTCAGTAGCCGTGATACTGCACCGCACATTTCAGAACCTGATCCTCCTTCCTACCACAAGGCTGAGTACACGTCCTCGAACATTACTGATCCCACACTTGGACACTCGGAAGAGCTGTTCACGTTTCCATTCGCACATTCTGGCCTCTCGCCAGCTCATGTTGAAGTGGGTCATGAGGAGATCGTATGTACAGATGGCCAAATATTTGAGCAGCCACGTTCTCACGAAGTTTGCAATGTGTCTCAACAAGGGGTGGACGATGATGAGACACAATTGTCAGGAAGTCAGGAGGAGGAGCAGGGTGCGGAAGAGGAAGACGACGTGGTGGATGATCCAGTAACTGACCCAACCTGGCAGGAGGATATGCAGAGCGAGGACAGCAGTGCACAGGGGGAGGGAGGCGTAGCATCCCAACAGGCAGTAAGAAGCAGGGTGGTGGCTCCAGGCAGAAGTCAGGCAACCGTTCCCCGGAACAACAACACGACACAAGGTGCCTGTACAAATGTTAGGTCTTCCCGAGTCTGGCAGTTTTTTAAGTTGGCTCCAGATGATTCTAAAAAGGCCATTTGCAACACCTGCCGTGCCAGCATCAGCAGGGGTACCAAAACTAGCAGCCTGACCACCACCAGCATGATCAGGCACATGTCAGCCAAGCACCCGACTTTGTGGGAAGTACAACAGAGTCGAGGAGCAGTGCTTGCTAATGTCACTGCTACGTCTTCGCTGGTTGTGCATGCGAGCCAATCCCCTGTCCATGCTGCCTGCGAACAAGCCTCCTCCGGTCCTGCACCTGCAGTTGCCTACGCAGAAATAACACCATCATCAAGCACGTCCTTGTCCCAGCGCAGCGTTCAGTTATCCATTCAGCAAACCTTTGAACGCAGGCGCAAATACTCTGCCAACACCCCACATGCCACAGTTCTAAATGCTAACATTTCGCGACTGCTTGCGCTGGAAATGTTGCCTTTTAGGCTGGTGGAGACAGAAGCATTCCGCGACCTGATGGCGGCAGCTGTCCCACGTTACTCGGTCCCCAGCCGCCACTATTTTTCCCGGTGTGCCGTCCCCGCGTTGCATAACCACGTGTCACAAAACATCACACGTGCCCTGAACAACGCTGTTTCACCCAAAGTCCACCTAACCAGACACGTGGACAAGTGCTTGTGGGCAAGGCCGCTACATCTCGTTGACGGCACACTGGGTTAATATTGTGGAAGCTGGGACCCAGTCTGAGCGAGGGACGGAACACGTCCTTCCCACACCAAGGTTTGCAGGCCCTACCTCAGTCAGTGTTTCACCCACACTCTACAGCTCCGGAATGTCATGCTCTTCAGCCTCCTCCTCCTCCTGCGCATCCTCATCCACTGTACCCTCCACACCAGTCCCAAGCTGGAAGCACTGCAGCACTGCCTCGGCGAAGCGGCAACAGGCTGTGCTGAAGCTAATCTGCATAGGTGACAAACCCCACAATGCAGAAGAGCTGTGGACAGCTCTGAAACAGCAGGCAGATCACTGGCTCACACCTCTGAACCTAAAGCCAGGAAAGGTCGTGTGTGACAATGGCCGGAACCTGGTGGCGGCTTTGAGGTGAGGCCAGCTGACACATGTTCCATGCGTGGCCCATGTGCTCAACCTCGTGGTTCAGCGGTTTCTAAAGTCATACCCAGAGCTGTCTGATCTGCTGGTAAAAGTTCGCCGCCTGTCTGCACATTTTCGAAAGTCACCTACTGCTTCAGCCGGCCTTGCCGGCTTTCAGCGCAGTTTGCATCTTCCGGCTCACAGACTGGTGTGTGATGTCCCCACGCATTGGAATTCAACTCTGCACATGTTGGTCAGGATATGTGAGCAGAAGAGGGCAGTTGTTGAGTACCTGCATCACCTAAGCCGTCGGGAAATGGGTCAAACTCCACACATAACACCTGAGGAGTGGAGATGGATGTCCGACCTATGTACCATCCTCCAAAACTTTGAGGACTCCACCAAGATGGTGAGTGGTGATGACGCCATTATTAGCGTCACCATACCGCTACTCTGCCTTCTAAAACGGTCTCTGCTCAAAACCAAACATGATGCATTGCAGGCGGAGCGCGATGAGTTGCAGCAAGAAACAGTAGTGGGTGTGGGTGATAACACACAGCCCAGCCTCGTCTCAACACAACGTGCAGTGGAGGACTATGACGAGGAGGAGGATGAAGACATGGAGCAAATCTCCGGCCAAATTGAGGATATGACATGCACACCAGTCATATCCTCGGTTCAGCGTGGCTGGCCAGAGGACAGGGTAGATGAGGAGGAGGAGGAGGAGGAGGAGGAGGAGGACAGCATGTTCAGTCAACGTGTTGGTCAGGCTACTGAAGTCCTGGCTGTTAAGAGTCTGGCGCACATGGCTGACTTTATGGTAAGCTGCCTGTCTCGTGACCCTCGCGTTAAGAACATCTTGGCCGACAATCATTACTGGTTGGTAACACTGTTAGACCCACGCTACAAGGAGAACTTTATGTCTCTTATTCCCGAGGCGGAGAGGTCAACCAAAATGCAGCAGTTCCGGAAGGCTATAGTCACGGAAGTAGACAAAGCATTCCCCTCACAAAACGCTAGCGGCATAGGTCAGGAATCAGTGGACAACCAAGGTGTACAGCCGAGAGAGGCACAAGTCCAATCCGCCAGAGGTAGGGGAACAGTCTTTAAGATGTGGGACAGTTTTCTCAGCCCCTCACGTACCACAGCCCCTGAGGTGCGGGGTAGTGCCACAAGAAATCCTAAGTTTGCCCAGATGCTCAAGGAGTACCTTGCAGATCGAACAACTGTACTCCGACATTCCTCTGTGCCTTACAATTATTGGGTATCCAAGGTGGACACGTGGCATGAATTGGCTCTCTACGCCTTGGAAGTCCTGGCCTGCCCTGCCGCTAGCGTTTTGTCAGAGCGTGTTTTTAGTGCCGCAGGTGGAATCATTACAGATAAACGCACCCGCCTGTCAACTGAAAATGCTGATAGGCTGACTCTGATCAAGATGAACAAGGGTTGGATTGGGCTAGACTTCACCACACCACCAGCAAATGAGAGCGGAATTTAAAGTTTGTAACGCGAATTTGCCATGTACCTCCAGTCACCCATGGGTACACACTTCTGGACTTTGGATAATTGCTGGACTGCTCCTCCTTCTCCTCATGCGCCACCATGATGACCGTTACAAGAGTTAGGCCTTTGTTTCAGGTATACCCCCAGTGGTAAATTTTTTCGCCCATTCTTTGCAGAATGGACATTACAACGACAGGAGACCCGCTCCTTTGCAATGGGAACAATGTTTTGAGGCCCTCATGCACGTCTCTATCCAGGGACAACGTGGAGCCTCCCAATTTTTGGCTGCCCTGCCAAAGGGCTATACTATAATACACCCACTTCCTGACAATGGACACTTAATGTTTTGAGGCCCTCATGCACGTCTCTATCCAGGGACAACGTGGAGCCTCCCAATTTTTGGCTGCCCTGCCAAAGGGCTATACTACAATAGACCCACTTCCTTACAATGGGCACTTCAGGTTTACAGGCCCTCATGCACGTCTCTATCCAGGGACAACGTGGAGCCTCCCAATTTTTGGCTGCCCTGCCAAAGGGCTATACTACAATAGACCCACTTCCTTACAATGGGCACTTCAGGTTTACAGGACCTCATGCACGTCTCTATCCAGGGACAACGTGGAGCCTCCCAATTTTTGGCTGCCCTGCCAAAGGGCTATACTACAATAGACCCACTTCCTTACAATGGGCACTTCAGGTTTACAGGCCCTCATGCACGTCTCTATCCAGGGACAACGTGGAGCCTCCCAATTTTTGGCTGCCCTGCCAAAGGGCTATACTACAATAGACCCACTTCCTTACAATGGGCACTTCAGGTTTACAGGCCATCATGCACGTCTGTATGCAGGGGCATTGGTGAACCTCACAATTTTGGACTGCCCTAGCAAAGGAAAATACTACAAAGACTCAGTTCCTCAAAATGGGCACATTAGACTCAGAGGCCTTTATGTACGTCTCTTCTCAGGGACATCGGAGTGCCACACAATGTTTTACGTAAAATCTTTCATGTATTGATCTCAAAAAGTAACATACATTAGCTCTATCTCACTATTGGGTATGTGCCCTTAACATTTCCGCCATGAAAATTCATTTTGGTGTCATTTTGGAAGGTTTTCTGGTGAGTCCGTAAAAATGGCGTAAAACGCGGACAAAATTGTTCACAGCTGTGACTTTTGAGTGATAAATGCTTCAAGGGGTCTTCCCCATGCTGTTGCCATGTCATTTGAGCACTCTTCTGAGACTTTTGTGCCATTTTTAGGGTTTCTACATGCTGCCGGTGGTCATTTCACAAAAATACTCGGGTCTCCCATAGGATAACATTGGGCTCGTTGCTCGGGCCGAGTACACGAGTATCTTGGGAGGCTCGGCCCGAGCTTCGAGCACCCGAGCTTTTTAGTACTCGCTCATCACTAATTGTTAGTGTTGTTTTATCCCTGCTTTATGGAGGCATTTTAACTCCCGTTTTGTAAGTTTGGTTCCAAAAAGCAGAGGAGCTATAACACATAGATTATCTGACTACTCAAATCATCAATTGCCACTAGACTTTTCTATAGACCTGGTATTACTTGTTAGTATTCCTGCATCTGTAGATATAAATTTGCGACCAGGAATAGATGCCACTTATGTAATATGTATTGCCAGCTGTAGATCTCACCTACTTAGCAGAGAGAGACCATGGCACGTCCTGTGTGGCTGTACTATGGAGCTATAAAGGACTTAGCATGCTACGTCATGTGGTGTACGTATGTGTTCATCCCTTGAAGCATTTTCTCTAGGAGAGAAAAGTCCTATATACTGTATATGAGATCAGGCGGAGAATGAGCTATCAATTTTTTCGTATTAATGGTAATATGGTACGATTTTAGTTAATGGCTGTATTGAGGCCAAAAATTCTGATTTATAACTTTAAGGCAGAGGCCGCCACTGCGCACACGCATTTCTCTCTCCTCTTGTGAGGGCAGCTCAAAGTATTATAGTGCGCATGCGATCTTTCACCTTTCCCTGCGCATGCGCACTACAATACTTTTAACTGCCTCAGCAGGGCAGATCAAAGTGCACCTGCACAGGAGTGCAATGTGTCACGCTCCCCGGGTCCCCTGCCCTGCTTCCCGGCTCCCCTGCCTCGCTCCCCGGCTCACCTGCCACGCTCCCCGGCTCCTCTGTTAGGCGTCCCCCGCTCCACAGCCTCCAGCCCCCATCACCTGCGGTCCCCAGGCGGCCCGGTCCCCGCTCCCGGCGCCCGTCGGCAGCTCTGCTCCACGCCGGCTCCCCTGCTTCCTATTCACCGCTCCTTGCCCTGGCTTCTGGCACCCGGGCCTCGCGCATGCGCATTAGGGCGCGCGCGCGGTCATTGACCCTCTCTTAAAGGGCCAGCGTCCACTGACAGGATATTGAACACACAGGTACAGGGTATAAAGGGGTTTAGTGTCCAAGTGGGCGGGGCCTGTTCTTCGTGTTTTCCTAAGCTAGGAGTCAGGTCTCCTTGCGTCTACTGGTATACTTACCTATCTCTCTTCTAGAGCCGCTCCTGCCTCGCCATCCGGTCCTGACGATTCTCGAACCCCGAACGTTGACTGTCTGCCATCCCGTCAGTCCGTACCATCTCTGATCCCTGTGGTGACCCGTCCTCTCGCTCCATCGGTTCCGGAATCTGCCTGACAACATCTCGGCCTCCGAACCTAAGCTCCGTCACCCGGACTACCATCAGTGACTCCGTGGTCCCAGGGACTTCTCCACTCCACTCTTTTGAACGGACTGTCCTGCTACCTGTAGTGCTCCGGCTACCGGACCCCTTGCCTTCAGTAAGGTGTTCGGCCCAGTGGATCCACCTCCTGGGTCTGCCCGTCCACCTGGCCCTAACACAATGGCGGCCTCTCTGTGGATGATGTAGGACGTGTCATCCACACTGAGCTGGGAAGAAGGACAATGATGGAAGAAAGAGAGGAGGCTCCGGATCGGAGCAGTGACGTCCATTAGACCGGACCACCCCACAGATGAGTATAATAAAAGCTGTTTTTTACATTACACAGAGTGGCCTGGGCTCTTATATACAGTATTCTGCAATGCTGTATATAACAGTTCACTGGTGGTGATTGCAATTTATAGGGGACAAACCTGGTGACAGATTCCATTTAAACAAGTGCAAAAAAAAAAAATCAAGATATTTTGCACCACATTAGTTGGGCAAAAATGTTTGGAGTTTTAGTGTTTTGTTACAACGGCCAAGTCCGGTAAGACATTTTACTCCTGTGGACTTTTGAATCAGATCGGGGTATAAAATCCCACCCATCAGGTTTTGTTCCTAGCTTGCCTAACAACTTAAATTCAGACCTGTTCACTTTTGCAAATTTGCACATTTTCTGAGTATTTGTCTTATTACGGAATCATTCTGCTCTTGTGCGCAGTATAATACCTGGCACCTACCAGAAAATCTATTTTTTATTTTACCTTTGGATTGTGGGTCACGACACAGCAGATCACACCCTTATGTTTCCCATGTTCTCTATTCTTTTACTTAGGTGTGGTTTCCTTAATGCCATGTATTTACTACAAATTTTGGATAAAGGATTGTGGGAATGCAGGCAATGCACATTTTTCTATCTCGTAACTACTGATAGCACGGCATACTCCTGGTATAATCAGATCGTTACTTCAGCATTGGGCACGGTTCCTCTGCAGAACCCTGAGAATGTGTTCTAATGTGTCGCCCAGGGAAGGGGGTACTTGGTCCCGAGTGGTAGCAAATGGGAATGTCACTCTGGTGGCCGTGTCCTGGGCCCCTTTTGTAAGGGGGAATATTTACAGGGGTGAATAGAGTTAATGTCATGTGACACCACCTGTGGGTTGCGGTTAAGGATGGAGAACCGCCGCTGCCAAATGTGGGTACTCCCAGAGCTGGTGGTGATTGCAGCAATGGTGTTAGGCCCTCCGCAGGTAGGGCCATGCCTGGGAGCTGATGAGGGATAATAACGGAGACCACACCAGGTTGTCAGTAACAGTCTCTACTCACTTGGACCCAGAGGTTGCTGGTTCAGGTCCCTTGGAGTATCAGTGCCAATGTAGTGACCCAGGTTGCTCTTTCCCCGACACTCTCTGTTGGTTGGGTCCCCATAGCGTGGATGTCGCGGGCGGAGGAGGGGACGCCGCGCTCTCCCTCTGCTGCTCGGATCCGGCTGCCACGGCTGCTGCGGCCTGCCGCTGCTCGGTGGCTCGAGCGATGGGCCGGATCCCGGGGACTCGAGCGGCGCTCCTCGCCCGTGAGTGAAAAGGGGGAATTGGTGTTTTGGGATAGTTTATTGTCCGTGACGCCACCCACGGTTGTGGTGATTTGTTAACACCACCGCTGCTCTGTATGGGAAGCCCGGGAGTGATGGTATGGAGCAGCCAGTTGTTGTGTTGCCCCTCCGTGGGTAGGGGTTGGTGATCCCGGGGCCCAATGATGGGGTGTTGGATGGTGGACAGGCGGGCTATGGGGCCTGTGGAGGTGCAGGGGCGCAGGGGCAGCGCTGTGCCGCACGGCACGGAGGTACTCACTCAGCCAGTAAACACGACACAGTTCTCGGTAAACAAACGGCTGGTTGGACGGGTCTCTCGGACGGTTCACGGTGCTGATGTTCCCTGCAGTTAGCGGTGACGGTCTCTTCCCTGCACCTATGAAAGTCTCTTTGGTAGCGATGGGTTCCCACCGGTTACCCACTCCTCGGCTTCAAGCTGGGCCGAAGGAGCTCTACTCTTGCCCGCAGGCGCTGGCCCTGGGAAACTGGTGCCTTGGCGGTGTCTTCCCTTATCGGTCGGACTGTTGCCTTCAATCGGGACTTGGTTGTTAGGAGACAGACGTTCCCTTCACTGACGGATTTGGCAAATTATGTCGACTCCTAGACTTGCCGGGATCCGAGAGGCCCCTGCCCTGGTGCTGACTGTTCTTCGTATACTGCTCCGGTATCGCCGGGTCACCACCCGTCCGCGGTCCTTCCAGCAACCTCCGAGCAGTCCCCCTGCAGACTATCACCGCCGTCTGCTGACCTTGCTGTCACAGTCCGGGGCACACACCCGGATTAACTTCAGGCTTCTCTCCTTTGCTCCTCTACTTTCCCTTCCTAAACTCTTCTCTCCTCTCCCTGGTTCTCCCGCCTCCAGGGCTGTGTACCCTTCGGTGGGCGGAGCCAACCACCTGGCCCATCCCCTGGTGTGGACATCAGCCCCTGGAGGAAGGCAACAAGGATTTTGGGTTAGCTTGGTGTACCTGCAGGGAATGTAGGGTGCGTGTGGTGTTGTGACCTGTGACCCCTGGCTTGCCCAGGGCGTCACATTCCCCCTTAGCAAAACGCAGACTGTCCTCGAGCTGCCCGTCCAACACCGGTTTTATTTTCCTTTTTGTTTTCTGTGAAAATAGAAAAACGGTAACATATATACAAATTATGACATCATCCCACATCGGGAGGTTCAGTTCTTAAACGTTGCAAACATTAACACGGTTAACGGTTACGGTCTCCGCTCTCTCCCACCCAAGTAACCTGGCCCTGATGCTGCCCCTAAAGCCCAGGCAGCACCCCTTGACTCCAGTCCAGCACAAGTTACCCGAGCGGGATCTGTCCTTCCCCTCCAGAGGGTAGCCACCGGTTCCTGTGGTGGCTGGGCCCCAGCCTGCTCTGCTGTGGGCCCTCCCTCCAACCTGCCTCTCCGGAGGCAGTAACTGCGGAAACGGTAACGGTAACACAACTTATTTACAAGCCACTAACGTCTGTGATTGCCCTGCAAGTTCACGGGCTTGTCCATAGGAGTTCCTATGCAAACTATTTTTCAGGCGGTCCCCACGGGGACAACGGTGCCGGCAACGGCCGGTTTCCAAATCACAGAAGAATCAGGTGACTGTTCAGTAATCAATTCTTCATTTTCACAAAAACTTTCAAACAAACACACTTGTGGTCCCAACGGGGACGGTGCAACGGGGCTCCGCTGCCATTACTCATACTCTTCGGCATCACCTGAGGGAGGGGGCACGGCGCTCACACGGGACTCCTGGCTGCCCCTTAGCTTAGCGTCCAGCGCGAACCACCCCCTCTCCCCACAGTGCCGGGTGTACTGCACGATGTCGCCCGGCATCAGGTTACGGCCGGGATGCTCCTCAGGCAGGTGGGCATTCACATCCCGCCGGGCTATAAACACTTCGGCCTCCAGGCCCGGTTCATATATAAACCCATAGCCCCGGCGGACATCAAACCGCCTCACCTGCCCTTCGTACAGCGGCCCCCGGACACGGAACGTTGCCTGACGGAGACTCTCTTTTTCCCGGATTGCACGGGCCACCAGTTCTGCTTTCTTCCTCTCCCTCTCACCAATCTCCAGGCCCAACGGTACCGGCTCCCTGTCCCAGTACGGCGCTGCTGCGAGCTCCGGTGCACGCGTCGGGCCCCGCAAGACCTGTTTGACATTGCCCACTGCTGGTACTCTGGGCGACAGGTCCCGCGGTGACGTGGCCTTAGACGCTGCCTTGCATCGGCAACCCGGCGCAACCTCAGCCGAGGTGTGGGGGATGGGCACAGGGGCTTTCTGCAGTTGGGCCTTCGACACGGAGCGGGTCATCGGCTCCGGCTCGGGGACTTTCTCGGGAGGCGCCTCCGGTTCTGTTTTCGGGGCTTTCCAGGGCAACACCTCCGGTCAACTACGGGCTCCGGCTACAGGTCGGCCCGCCTGGGCGGGCATGCTGGGTATCGCTACCGGTTGCGGTGTTAGCGGGCCTAATGGCGGGGTCACGGCTTCCGAGACGGGTGGCGAGGGAGGCAGCGGGGGGAGAGGGCTTGGACCGGGTCCCGCAGCCGCGATGACCGGCCCTTCGAGGGCATCAGGGCGTGGGTCACTCACCCTCCCTTCCTCCGCTTCCCCCTCGCGTCTCCGCACGGTCGCTATGACGTCTGCCATGTCGGTCTCCCACTCCTCCATGAGGAGCTGCATCTTGACCTGCAGCCGTTGGTAGAGCTGCGCGGTCCGGATCTCCACCCACGCCGCGGTTCCAGGCGCGGGGGCTACGGTGTTGTCGGTCGGACTCAGCATCTTTAGCAGCGGCCTCTTCCAGGAACCAGTCAATGGCCGCAGGGTCCTGGCGTCCCTGCTTCCATAGCCGCGGCTACATGCGACCAGTCGCCATTTCGTCTCCTTCAGCCTCTCTCCTGCCCCTCCTCTATCGGGGCGGGGTTTTGGCCTTCGCGCCTCTGCTACTCGAGAAGACGCTCGAGCGGGTACTTTTCGCGCCAAAGATGGCGACTTCTGAAATTTTTCAGCCGGATACCTCCGGCGGTCACAAGGCGCACCTCTACCCAACGGCAGAGCAGTAAGATCCTGTTCGTGACGCCAAGTTGTCGCGGGCGGAGGAGGGGACGCCGCGCTCTCCCTCTGCTGCTCGGGTCCAGCTGCCGCGGCTGCTGCGGCCTGCCGCTGCTCGGTGGCTCGAGCGATGGGCCGGATCCCGGGGACTCGAGCGGCGCTCCTCGCCCGTGAGTGAAAAGGGGGAATTGGTGTTTTGGGATAGTTTATTGTCCGTGACGCCACCCACGGTTGTGGTGATTTGTTAACACCACCGCTGCTCTGTATGGGAAACCCGGGAGTGATGGTATGGAGCAGCCAGTTGTTGTGTTGCCCCTCCGTGGGTAGGGGTTGGTGATCCCGGGGCCCAATGATGGGGTGTTGGATGGTGGACAGGCGGGCTATGGGGCCTGTGGAGGTGCAGGGGCGCAGGGGCAGCGCTGTGCCGCACGGCACGGAGGTACTCACTCAGCCAGTAAACACGACACAGTTCTCGGTAAACAAACGGCTGGTTGGACGGGTCCCTCGGACGGTTCACGGTGCTGATGTTCCCTGCAGTTAGCGGTGACGGTCTCTTCCCTGCACCTATGAAAGTCTCTTTGGTAGCGATGGGTTCCCACCGGTTACCCACTCCTCGGCTTCAAGCTGGGCCGAAGGAGCTCTACTCTTGCCCGCAGGCGCTGGCCCTGGGAAACTGGTGCCTTGGCGGTGGCGGTGTCTCCCCTTATCGGTCGGACTGTTGCCTTCAATCTGGACTTGGTTGTTAGGAGACAGACGTCCCCTTCACTGACGGATTTGGCAAATTATGGCGACTCCTAGCCTTGCCGGGATCCGAGAGGCCCCTGCCCTGGTGCTGACTGTTCTTCGTATACTGCTCCGGTACCGCCGGGTCACCACCCGTCCGCGGTCCTTCCAGCAACCTCCGAGCAGTCCCCCTGCAGACTATCACCGCCGTCTGCTGACCTTGCTGTCACAGTCCGGGGCACACACCCGGACCAACTTCAGGCTTTACTACTGTCACTTTTCTGTCACTTCAGCTTCTCTCCTTTGCTCCTCTACTTTCCCTTCCTAAACTCTTCTCTCCTCTCCCTGGTTCTCCCGCCTCCAGGGCTGTGTACCTTTTGGTGGGCGGAGCCAACCGCCTGGCCCACCCCCTGGTGTGGACATCAGCCCCTGGAGGAAGGCAACAAGGATTTTGGGTTAGCTTGGTGTACCTGCAGGGAATGTGGGGTGCGTGTGGTGTTGTGACCTGTGACCCCTGGCTTGCCCAGGGCGTCACATGGAGAGTTTGGGGCCCAACTGTCACTTTTGGGGTACAGTCTCCTTCTCCGTACAGTGGGCAGTGCAGACCCTGTGGGTAAGTAAGTGTCCAAACCCCGTTCCTAGTTTACTGTTGATGCCCCCGGATTACTTGGTTCGGTGAAGTCCATAAAGATGTCCTAACCGGGCAGGTATTTATCAAGCCGTGTAGAACTGGCGCTTGATCTGGGGCCCTGTGCCCCGTGCGTGCTCCGGTCCCAGCGGTATCTCCGGTACGCGACCTGGCGACTTCTCTCCTGTGCCCCGGGGTCACCGCTGCACGGATCCAGCTCAGGCACGTCCGCGTACCTCTCCTGTGTGCTACCCTCTCTCGACTTTCTTCTGACTGCTGACCCCTCCCACTAGGCTGGCTAATCCCAGGGACTCCATCCCCTTACATGGTTAACCCTCCATGCCCGGTGTGGAGTGGAGAACTAGGATTGTGGTTTTGCTTTGGTGGTATCGGCACTGGTACTCCAGGCCCCAGGGGGTAGGTCCTACATCCCCAAGAGGATGCAGTTCCTTGTAGTGCCTTGAGTGGCTCAGGGGCGCTACACTAATACTTAACCCAATCCTCGGAATTCCACATTTAGTCTTACCCGGGGTCCTCTGTAGCAGGGAGAATCCTATACGGCTGATGGAATTATAGCAGAGTACAGCTGTGTCTGATTTTGTTTACCATGGAAACAGCCAAACAGCCGTAAAGATGTTCAGAAGGCATCTCCCCGCATTCATCTGATGCGCACATTTTCTAAATTTCCATCAGTGTTATTTGCTCACTCCCATAAATCAGGCCTCGCTCAGACATCAGTTGTTTTTTTTCATTTAATTTTCAAGTCCTTGTGTCCATTTTTACCATCTTGTATGGAAAAAAAATTGCATTAATCGCCTACCAATTAGTAAAGTAGTCAACACCACTCAGATGACACACATGGCAGTGCTACCTGATTTTTTTTTTTTTTGGATCTATTCACTTGAATACGAATTTTAATCTGCAAATCAGATAAAGTCAACGTCTCTGCTTTAAAAACAACAAATGGCCACAAAATCTATTAGCGCCAAATTTATATTTAAAAGGTTTAACAGTTCCATTCACTACAAGATTGTCCATAATTTGTGTCCTGCATACATCTCTAACCTAATCTACAGAAATCCCCACAAGTAATCCCCCGATCTTCACAAGATCTTCTTTTATTTTTGTTCTCCACTTGTCTGCAGCAGCCACGTAAATCATGGTCATGGCACTATTTCTAAAGGACCAGTGGGAACCAATGGAGCACCAGTGGAATTGATTAACAAATGCTTAATTTGTTATTTTGATTAATTTTCTGACTCATTGAAAATCCCAGATAACCCCTGAAAACAGGGATGGGTAATTCATTTTTACCAAGGGGTCACATGAGAAATCGTGACTGGTGTGGAGGGCCGAACTAATAGGATGAAATTAATGCTAGTCAATATTAAACAATATTAATAGTAACATATTAATTATAATTACAGCTTCCTATATACCATATGAGCCCACACACAGGCTCCATATACAGTATGAGTCCACACACAGCCCCCCTATATACAGTAAAAGCCCCCACACAGCCCCCTAAATACAGCTTGAACCACCACACTGCCCCCCACATACAATATAAGCCCATACACAGCCCCTATATACAGTATAAGCCCACACACAGCCCCCTATATACGTTATGAGCCCCCACACAGCCCCTATATACAGTATGAGGCACCACACAGCCCCCTACATACAGTATGAGACCACACACAGTCCCCCACATATAGTATGAGCCCACACACAGCCCCTATATACAGTATGAGCCACCACACAGCCCCTACATACAGTATGAGACCACACACAGCCCCCCACATACAGTATAAGCCCACACACAGCCCCTATATACATTATGAGCCCCCACACAGCCCCTATATACAGTATGAGCTACAACCCAGCCCCCTTACATACAGTATGAGCCACCACACAGCCCCCTAGATACAGTATGAGCCCCCACACAGCCCCTACATACAGTATGAGCCACCACACAGCCCCTACATACAGTATGAGCCCACACACAGCCCCCCACATACAGTACGAGCCCCCACACAGCCTCCCTATATACAGTATAAGCCCACACATAGCCCCCTATATACACGTTATGAGCCCCCACATAGCCCCTATATACAGTATGAGCCACCACACAGCCCCCTACATACAGTATAAGCCCACACACAGCCCCTACATACAGTATAAGCCCACACACAGCCCCTACATACAGTATGAGCCACCACACAGCCCCTACATACAGTATGAGCCCACACACAGCCCCCCACATACAGTACGAGCCCCCACACAGCCTCCCTATATACAGTATAAGCCCACACATAGCCCCCTATATACACGTTATGAGCCCCCACATAGCCCCTATATACAGTATGAGCCACCACACAGCCCCCTACATACAGTATAAGCCCACACACAGCCCCTACATACAGTATAAGCCCACACACAGCCCCTACATACAGTATGAGCCACCACACAGCCCCCTACATACAGTATAAGCCCACACACAGCCCCTACATACAGTATGAGCCACCACACAGCCCCCTACATACAGTATAAGCCCACACACAGCCCCTACATACAGTATGAGCCACCACACAGCCCCTACATACATAGATGTGGCCCGCAGGCCGCACTTTTCCCAACCCTGCCTAAAAACATTAAAGATGATCATACACATTAGAGAAATGTCATCCAACCCACCATCAGCTGACTATCTAATGTGTATGGAGCTGTCCCAATGGCTGATGTCGGAGGAAAGAAGGATAAGATATATTGACTTCATTTGTTTTCATAGGGAGTCTTGTTTCCATTAAAACACAAGCACGTCTCTATGAGCGTGAATGTATATGGGAGAGTCATTAGGATTACATGTACGCCAAACACATAAATAGCTGCCAGCTACCCCACCCACAACACTGATTAGCAGCTTTTTGTGTACACTGTGCCTAGGCAGAAAGCTGTCAATCAGTGGTGAGAACAGGGTTATACAGCGCTTATGAATATGGAGAACTACATGGGAGCAGGCTTACTGGTCCTTTAGTGATAATCTCCTGCTAATAAAACATTGATTTTATCCAAACTATAGCAAGCAGCCGAGTAAGTGACATCAAGGTCTGCTGCTCCCAGATTACCGCTTGAACCAGAAACCTTTTGACAGATTCTTTTCCATAGTTAACATAACTAAAAAAGTCTGTTCCTCTTTGTGTCGGATGGCTGTCGTCAGAGAAGGAATGTATATCCATGTGTGAACTTTGGATACTATAAGTGATGTTATTTTGGTAGCAGCTCAAAGTTCTCTTTAACTATTTATTATATGAAGCCATTCCATGTTCATCTATTTCTAAATATAAATGATCAAATTCATTTTCACGAGCTCGGAGAGGCTTAAAGGATCTTTAACAAACTACAGATGTGAAAACAGTCTAAGAAAAAAGTTATCTAGGGTAAAATAACATCCGAACTTGGCAACATCTTGGGCTCAAATTCATGTCCCCAGACTCGCAGTTCATGCTTGATTTTGGCTCTTGATGTTCATTTAATAAAGCTGGAGACACGTTTGTGAAATAATTGTCAGTCTGTAGCTTTCCTTGTATAATGGTATCCAAGACGTCATAAATCTTCGCAAATTTTTTTTTGTAGATGTGGCAAAGAGAACTCGTGGCTGTAAAGTAAAAGAATCCATCTGTTATTAAAGAATTCTGGTCCAAGCTCAGAAGATATTTCTTCTCTATAGAACATGCATGTCAAATATTATTTTGATTGGAGATAAGTGAATATAATGATTAGGAAATAAAGAAAAAAAATCCATAGATGCGGTTTCTTATTCAAGACCTGAAAATGATACAAATCTTGATTAGAAGAATGTATAGCGATTCTAGAATAAATACCCACTGCTGCAGCACCCGTACCTTAGCCCGCACCAGGTACCGGAACAGCTTCTCCATTTCTGCTAAATGTGCTGCTCCACTCATGGCTGCTACTCCACTTTGGAGTCTTCGTGGACCCACCGATCCACCTTGTGTGGCACCCCTGACCTGGTCAGGCACCACTGAGTACTGCACCCATGCTGGGTCAGTACAACACAGGTAATCCCAGAGGCTGACTAGGGTGTGGACACACGGAACACTTAGTAACCAGAACACACACACAGCTAGAGGGGACCCCTGAGCAGACTCAGGGAGGGGACGTGGCCCTCGCCTCCCAGCTAGTAGTGGGTGGTGTCACTGAGAACAAAGGAGTTGTGCAAAGTAGTGATGGGCAGTCCTACTCTTTTTGGTGATCCGGTTCCCATGGCACCGTTCACCAAAAAGAGCCAGTTCATTAGGATCGTTCTCGGCTCCTTATTAAATGTGTTCACCCCAGGTGAACACATATTTAAGATTATAGTGACGCTGTTGAAACCACGCCCACCCACGGCTAAACTCTGCTCACTTACAAGGGACCAATTGGATCGCGGAGTGCGCGGGGTTTAGACGCGGGTGAGCGGGGTTTCAGCAGCGAAAAGAGCCGTTTAGCGATTTTAGTGGCTCACTTTGGTGATCCGGCTCCTGTCAGTCACTGCAAGGAGCCGGATCTTTGTGTCGGATCGCTCGCGACTGACACATCACTAATGCAGAGGCAGCCGAAGGAGCAGGAGGTGTAGAGTCGCGTCTGAAGGGCAGAGCAGTGGAGCAGGGCCCTGCCAGACACTGCACCGTTCGTGGCTACTGGCGGGGGAGAAGGGCTACTGTTCAGGGCTGCCTGAAATCCACCTGATGCAGAGGTGGCTGAGTAAGGGGACTGTCAGTAGACCCAGCCCGCATGGGGTTACTGGTCCCCAGAGCAGGGGCTCATTCAGTTGGCCTGCCAAACCTGCTGGTGAGGGCACTTTATGCGCCTCACTAACCTACACCGAGTCCGCAGCTACAGCAGCAACGAGGGGCCTATAAGTGACAGAAGGCAAGCATCCAGAATTGCTTGGTCCACGCTGCCCGCAAACGGGCCAGAAAGGGGAGTACGGCGTATGCGACTTCCCTGGGTGGTCCCAGCAAGACTTCAGGTCGGGGTCACCTCAAAACAAGAAGGGCTAGGAAGGTGAGCCAGCAGTCACCCCTACATCAGCCGAAGGGATATCTGGTTCCACCTGGTCCACCATAGCATCGCCCGGGTTAACTCACCCCTGCCACCTGAAAGTGAGTAAAAACCCTGAAAGACATTGCTGTGTTGTGTGTAAGTTCTTCTGCAACCTGTGGTACTACACACACCGGGCCCTGGGGCCAGCCTCACTCTCGGGAGGCTGCAACAACTGACTGCATTTAACATCAGCCCCAGGCGTCCCCTAAACTGCAGTGGCGGTCACCCCCCTGACCGCAATTACCGAGAGTGGCGTCACGAATCCCCCATTGAAGTTAACCTACCTGTGACCAGAAGATTTCCAAGCCCGTGGAGACCCTGCGGCGACCTGCACCTGAAGGTAATGCGGGGCTCCACACTTGCAGCAAATGTAGGGGAAGCAAGAAAAAATCTTCGTGGATACGCCGATCCACAGCAACAGCTGCCACTACATGTGCTTCCTGGATCACTGCCGGAAGTCTAGCACCATATGTGCCATTACACACTGTTCACACTCTGTGTAATGGGGGGTTTTACTCGCTGGTTGTGATGCGAGGTAGCATAGGAAACACAGTTTCTTTAAAAGCTAAGTAGTTTATTATCAGCACAGCATAAACTGCATCACACACGGATTTCAGTTCCGTTGTGGTCAGCATACACGGCGAGTAATATGGATTTTTTATCGCATTCCATTCGGACCAATATTACTCTGGGGCAGCGCACATGAGCGATTATTTTCTCAGCCCTAATTGGACCGAGAAAACAGTCACAGCATGCTGAGGGTGCAATGCGATCCTGTTTCACTCGCACCCATTCAAATCTATGGGGCGAGAGAAACAACGCATTGCACTCACGTTACACCGGTGTGATGCGAGTGCAGTGCGATTTTCGCTTCAGCCGGCAACGGAGGAGATGGGGAGATAAATCCCTCACTCCCCTCCGCAGTGCTGGCCCTCCCCTCCACAGCGCCGGCCCTCCCCTCTGCAGCTGTGGTCATATCACACGGTCGGACCACAGTTGCATGACACTCGGCTCCCGCTGTGCTGCAAGCGTGAGCCGAGTGTCATGCGACACTCGCACTAATCCCCATGTGGCCTCAGCCTTACAGTTGCGGTACTCCTGGATAGTTCCAGATACACTTTAACTCAGTGGAGCTCGCTCAGCCTCCACTCACTCTAGTCCATTGAAGTGAACCGTCACCTTTCCTCAGCTGGGGCTTCTTCCAGAGGCTTCAAACCTCTATGAGAATTAGCGGCCTCTCCACACTGGCTCCTGCCAGTACACACTGTGAGGCTGCCTCTCACACAATGCTCCACACACACTGAACACCATCCCCACCATGTGCCAAACAACCTCATCAAGACACATGTCAGACACACCCACAGGTGGGGTATGTAGGTAGCCAGACCCACCCCTCTCTAACTCCCTGTGATCCTGGCCCAAAAAATACTATAGCACAAACATGTGGCAATACAAGTACAAGCACAAACTTACAGGGTCACACCACTTATGTGGTACATAGCTATTTATAATGTAACTGGTCGCCACCTTACATATTCCCCTCCTCTGCCTAAGGCCTCTTTCACAGGTACGTGCCTCCAGTACGTGTTTGGCAGTTTTCTCCCGTACCAGAGACACGTACACACATAAACCTAGGTATTCCTTTGGTTTTGGACAAACTTAAGAATTTTCGCACGGACTGTGTGTCCGTTCCATACTTACGTGTGTCCGTGTGTTTATCACGCCAACATGTCCGTTTTATCTCCGGCATCACAGGTGTTACACAGAACGCAATCGGGTCACACGGAACACACACGAATCACACGGATGTGTACCGTGTGACACGCACTGGAGAAAAGACGTGTCTGTGAGAAAAAAACCCCAAAACATTACTCACCTTCTCCAGCCCTAGTGTCTCTGCCGCTGCTGTCACTTGCTGCCAACCGTCGCTCATTATGCTAATGGAATATTCACTTCACTGCGGGCCGGAAGCTGCAGCAGCGGGGAGGCGGCAGGATCGGAGACCGAATATCAGCACCACGGACAGCGACGCCAGGGACAGGTGAGTAGAAAATTCCCGTTCTCCGTGTGTTATCACGGATAACACACGTAGGCCATACACACAGCACACCGAGGGCAATACGCACCTTTGTATGTCCGTGAAACACGGGCTTGATTTTCACGGACGTGTAAAAGAGGCCTAAAGCCATGGGTCTTGGCACCGTTATATGCTTCCAGATGAGAGACCCTACTTTGTCTGCCTTGGGCTCCTGCCCTCGTAACACAGTTTGTCACTGTCACCAGACCTTTTCTCTTTGATATGCCTCTTCGTCAGACCTTCTTCTCAATGACCGCTTCCAACAGTTAGTACGGTAGTGAGACTCACTTTTAGTCAAAACTACTGTACAGTATGACTCTGAGCTATCTAATACACTATAGGGGCTACTGTCTCGGTCTCTCAGCATTGAGCTGACAGAAGATTTGCCACACCTAAATCCTCCACATCCTTGCTTTGCATATCTATTTTGGCCTCTTCTTCCAGGGAGTATTCTTCCTCTGACATCCAAGGCAACATCTTTATAAGGTACACCACATTTCTCTGGGCCACGGCCCAAAAATGGTCGCCACCTCATACCAACTTGACGAAGTTGTTCTGCAATCCTTCTTCCTTCCAAATTCAACTGCTTCAGATATTCAATGTATTCCAGGCGATATTCTAGAAGAACCTGTGCATTTTCAAGACAATCCTTTGTTCCCATGGAACACTCTCATGGCCCATTGCTGGAGTGAAAAGTCTCTGCTGCAGGCCGCCGCCCCTTTGGGTTTGGGATGCTCCAGTCCTCCCCTCTCTGGGTGACCACTTTTTGGGGCCCTGCCCCTTTTGAGCAACCACCCCTTTCTGGGACTGCACCCCCTTTTGGGACTCTGCCCCCTTTTGAACAACCACCCCTTTGTGGGACTGCAGCCCCTTTTGGGACTCTGCCCCCTTTTGAGCAACCACCCCTTTCTGGGACTGCACTCTCTTTTGGGCATCGCTGTCTAGAGGAGGTACATTCCATGGTTTCTCCAGGCACTTTCCATGTGAAAGTCCGCACAGTACCTTGGTGCAACAGGTGTCCTCCTGGGCACCTTGTGTCTGTCCTAGACCCGCCACCTCAAGACGCTCCACCAGCTCCTGCTTTTTGTAGCTGCTGCAGCTCCCATTCCTTGGCCTGCACCAGGTACCAGAACAGCTTCTCCATTTCTGCTAAACGTGCTGCTCCACTCATGGCTGCTGCTCCACTCCGGTGCTAAACAACCTCATTAAGACACATGTCGGAGACACCCACAGGTGGGGTAAGCAGGTAGCCAGACCCACCCTTCTCTAACTAACTGTGATCCTGGCCCAAACAATACTATAGCACAAACATGTGGCATTACAAGTACCAGCCCAAACTTCTAGGATCACACCACTTATGTGGTACATACCTGCCATTTATAATGTAACCGGGTGCCATATTACACCCTGTAATAGGGATTCCAGGGGCTAGATGCAGACACCAGAGGGTTTTGTGAAGGAACACAATCCCTGGCTGTCCACTAGCTCATATAGAACACAGCCATCATCTATTTTTTACTATAGACTATTAATTATGAGCTTTCTAATTCGTTAGCTTCGATCTTTACTTGCAATCCAATAGACTCAAGGAAATCTACTTTTAAGGTGGTAATGCCTCGTCTTATCTCCTGGGTCCATTTTCCAGAGGAATATGTTACACATGGTGATGTTGTAGAGCTGATCAATTGTTAGGTGTCATCTTGGTCTCATGATGTCAAATTGAGACCAGCATGATGAGAAGGACTGTTTAATACCAATTCTAATTGAACCCTAAAATGTATTGGGGGATTCATGGATTAAACACCTGTTGTGCATTTTGCCATTAAGCTCCTTGTTAGAGAACAGCAAGTTGTGCAAAAAGTCCTTACACAATGAACAGAGAGGATCACATTAAGTTCACCTGAAAAGGTTAGAGGGCATTTTAGAATAATCCAAAAATTTCAGCCAACAGCAAAATATCCCTAAATATTTGTGAATAGTGTAAGTCAACATAAGAGGTGTATGCGCATAGCAATATTTTTTAATTAAGACCATGTGAAGAACAATATATTGTAGCAATATCAAAAACATTGGATATAACATACATGTTTAAAGGGAATATGTCAGCAGGATTTTGCTCTGTAATCTGACAGCAGAATAATATGGGCACAAAGACCCTGATTCTAGCAATGTATCACTTAGTTTTCTGGGTGCTGCAGATGTGAGCTTTCTCTGCTGCAGATCTAGGAGAGCTCTAAATGCTGACCTGAGTATAACTCTGCCCACACCACTGGTTAAGGGGTACTTCTCACATAGCGAGATTGCTAGCGAGATCGCTGCTGAGTCACGTTTTTTGTGACGTACCAGTGACCTCATTAGTGATCTCGCTGTGTGTGACACTGAGCAGTGATCTGGCCCTTGCTGTGAAATCGCTGCTCGTTACACACTGCTCTGGTTCATTTTTTGGACGTTGCTCTCCTGCTGTGAAGCACACATCACTGTGTGTGACAGCGATAGAGCAACGATCTGAATGTGCAGGGAGCAGGGAGCCGGCTTCTGGCAGCCTGCGGTAAGCTGTAACCAAGGTAAATATCGGGTAACCAAGCGAAGTGCTTTGCTTGGTTACCCGATATTTACCTTGGTTACTAGCGTCCGCTGCTCTCAGGCTGCCAGTGCTGGCTCCCTGCTCCCTGCACACGTAGCCGGAGTACACATCGGGTAAATAAGCAAAGCGGTTTGCTTATTAACCCGATGTATACTCTGGCTATGAGTGCAGGGAGCCAGCACTAAGTGGTGTGTGCTGGTAACCAAGGTAAATATCGGGTAACCAAGCGCTTGGTTACCCGATATTTACCTTAGTTACCAAGCGCAGCATCGCTTCCATGCGTCGCTGGGGGCTGGTCACTAGTCGCTGGTGAGATCTGCCTGATTGACAGCTCACCAGCGACCATGTAGCGACGCACCAGCGATCCTGACCAGGTCAGATTGCTGGTGGGATCGCTGGAGCGTCGCTAAAGTGTGATGGTACCCTAACAGCTTACTGTGTACACTGTATATTGACAGAAAGCTGCTTATCAGTTGTGTGGGTGTGGGGGTGGACAAGAAGAGCAGCTAGTCCTGTATTGATAATCTCCTGCTGATAAAACACTGATTTTATGGAACCATCAACTCACAGCCTTGTTTGAGCACCTTTTTCTACCGCACTTTTTCCTTCCACTCAACTTCCCATTAATATGCTTGGATACAGAATTGTGTGAACAGCCAGCTTCTTTAGCAATGAACATTTATAATAATAATAATATATATAATATAATATTCATTTATATAGCGCTATTGATTCCAGAGCGCTTTACATACATTGGTAACACTGTCCCCATTGGGGCTCACAATCTAAGGTCCCTATCTGTATGTTTTTTGGAGTGTGGGAGGAAACTGGAGTACCCGGAGGAAACCCACGCAAAATACGGGGAGAACATACATCACTGGAATCAGGGGCTCTGTCTCTACATCATGCTGCTCTCAGATTATATAGCAAAAACCTGCTGACAGATTCCCTTTAATAAGAGTATGAATTAAATTCAACCTTTCCTCCTTACAAACCTTAGTTGATCCGGGGTAATTCTAAAAACCCACCCATATCGGTCAGGTAAGTAGACCTGGGGGACCTAGAGAAATATTCTTAGGCCCATAAGACCTATAATATTTTTTCCTGGTGTCACTGCAGAGTTTATAAATATAGTTTAAAAACTATAACAACTTCACTATAATAGCTGGTGTTAATAATCCCTTGAAGTGTAAGGCCAAATACTGAACGAGTCTCTATAATACGAGGACGGAAACTAATAAAGATTTGTGTGGTTTTGTGGTTTCAGTCTCTATGGTTTCAACTTATCAAAAGCCTCATTATGTGTGTATCCTGTGGTTAATGCGTAAAGCTAAACAACAAGTGAAACACTGAGATATTAACTTCTCGCTTTTACTTTCTCTCCAAACTGTAAACACAATAACATGAATAGATTTGGAATAGATAGAATTTAATGAATTGGGATTTCACATCACAATGCAAAACAGAAATGATTTATAGTTCTAATATTAACTTAAACACATTTATGTTTTAACTCCTGCCAGTAAGATCTGTATTGCTGAGGTCTGATGTTGTCACTTGAACATAACTTGATTAGTTTTTGGGAAGTTGTGTTTACATCACATGAAAATTGTATTACATGGCAGAAAACAAAGCTGTCATCCCACACACAAGTGCATCTCAATAAATTAGAATATCCTCAAAACGTTGATTTATTTCAGTAATTCAATACAAAAATGGAAACACATATATTATATAGAGTAATTACACACAGAGGGATCTATTAGTATATATTATATAGTCATTAAACACAGAGTGATCTATTCCTATATATTATATAGAGTCATTACACACAGAGGGGATCTATTCCTATATATTATATAGTCATTAAACACAGAGTGATCTATTCCTATATATTATATAGAGTCATTACACACAGAGGGGATCTATTCCTATATATTATATAGTCATTAAACACAGAGTGATCTATTCCTATATATTATATAGAGTCATTACACACAGAGGGATCTATTCCTATATATTATATAGAGTAATTACACACAGAGGGATCTATTAGTATATATTATATAGTCATTAAACACAGAGGGATCTATTCCTATATATTATATAGAGTCATTGCATACAGAGGAATCTATTCCTATATATTATATAGAGTCATTAAACACAGAGACATTTATTCCTATATATTATATAGAGTCATTACACACAGAGGGATCTATTCCTATATATTATATAGAGTAATTACACACTGAGGAATCTATTCCTATATATTATATAGAGTCATTAAACACAGAGGGATCTATTCCTATATATTATATAGAGTCATTACACACAGAGGGATCTATTCCTATATATTATATAGAGTCATTACAACAAAAAGGGATCTATTCCTATATATTATATAGAGTCATTAAACACAGAGGGATTTATTCCTATATATTATATAGAGTCATTACACACAGAGGGATTTATTCCTATATATTATATAGAGTCATTGCACACTGAGGAATCTATTCCTATATATTATATAGAGTCATTAAACACAGAGGGATCTATTCCTATATATTATATAGTCATTACACACAGAGGGATCTATTCCTATATATTATATAGAGTCATTACACACAGAGGGATCTATTCCTATATATTATATAGAGTCATTAAACACAGAGTGATCTATTTCTATATATTATATAGAGTCATTACACACCGAGGAATCTATTCCTATATATTATATAGAGTCATTAAACACAGAGGGATCTATTCCTATATATTATATAGAGTCATTACACACAGAGGGATCTATTCCTATATATTATATAGAGTCATTGCACACAGAGGGATCTATTCCTATATATTATATAGTCATTACACACAGAGGGATCTATTCCTATATATTATATATTATATAGAGTCATTACACACAGAGGGATCTATTTCAAGTGTTTATTTCTGTTAATGTTGATGATTATGGCTTACAGCCAATGAAAACCCAAAAGTCATTATCTCACAAAATTAGAATAATTATCACAAAACACCTGCAAACGCTTCCAAAGCATTTAAAACGGTCCTTTAGTCTGGTTCAGTAGGCTACACAATCATGGGCAAGACTGATGACTTGACAGATGTCCAGAAGGCAGTCATTGTCACACTCCATAAGGCGAGTAAGTCACAAAAGGTCATTGCTAAAGAAGTTGGCTGTTCACAGAGTGCTGTATCCAAGTATATTAATGGAAAGTTGAGTGGAAGGAAAAAGTGTGGTAGAAAAATGTGCACAAACAATCGGGATAACCGCAGCCTTGATAGGATTGTTAAGAAAAGGACATTCTAAAATTTGGGGGAGATTCACAAGGAGTGGACTGCTGCTGGAGTCAGTGCTTCAAGAGCCACCACACACAGACGTATCCAGGACATGGGCTACAAGTGTCACATTCCTTGGGTCAGCCAATCATGACCAATAGACAACGCCAGAAGCATCATACCTGGGCCAAGGAAAAAAAGAACTGGACTGTTCTCAGTGGTCCAAGGTGTTGTTTTCAGATGAAAGTACATTTTGCATTTCATTTGGAAATCGCGGTCCCAGAGTCTGGAGGAAGAGTGGAGAGGCCACAATCCAAGCTGCTGGGGTCTAGTGTGAAGTCTCCACAGTCAGTGATGGTTTGGGGAGCCATGTCATCTGCTGGTGTAGCTCCACTGTGTTTTATCAAGACTAAAGTCAGCGCAGCCGTCTACCGGGAAATTTTAGAGCACTTGATGTTTCCCTCTGCTGACAAGCTTTAAGGAAATGGAAATTTCATTTTCCAGCAGGACTTGGCACCTGTCCACACTGCCAAATGTACTAATACCTGGTTTAATAACCACAATATCACTGTGCTTGATTGGCCAGCAAACTCGCCTGACCTAAACCCCATAGAGAATCTATAGGGTATTGTGTAAAGGAAAATGAGAGACACCAGACCCAACAATGCAGACGAGCTGAAGGCGGCTATCAAAGCAACCTGGGCTTCCATAACACCTCAGCAGTGCCAAAGGCTGATAGCCTCCATGCCACTCCACATTAATGCAGTAATTCATGCAAAAGCAGCCCCGACCAAGTATTGAGGCCTTTACTGTACAGACTTTTCAATAGGCGCCAACATGTATGTGTTAGAAAAAAATGTTCCTGTGCTGAGATAATCTAATATACAGTATGTGCCCCTGCTGTGTACTGTTATTTGCTATGTACAACCATGCAGAGCTGCACCAGTTTATGGTCGGTACATGCGATAAGTCCTGACCACCTGGCCACGGGAGGAAGCATAAGTCACTTATTATAAGTGTGTCATGGCTCTGATCTGTGATGCTCTGCTCTCCAGCAGAGTCAGTGTTCTGTTTTTTATTTTGCGTTGGTGGACAAGTGGTTTCCCATCCGCGGTTTCTGCGCTGGTGTTGGGAGAGGCCTCTCTCCATGCGTCTCATTCCAGGTGATTGCTCTGCTTCATTAGGGAGCAACCTCACCCGGAACGCCGCCAGTCGTAGTTCCTGCCTGCAGTAAGTGCTCTGGCTCCCGTTTGTGCTTTAATCTTGTCCTCCTACCCTGGACCTGTTGTTACCCCTCTCCTCCCATGTCCCTGACTCTGATGTTGTTCCCCGCCTCCTAACTTCCGGCTAGTACCCTGACCTCAGCTTCGCTTTTCCACTGTGTATATTACGTGACTTCCTGGCTTCTGACCTCAGGCTTGTACCCCTGATCTCAGCTCCGCTTCCCACCAGTGTACCTTATGTGACTTCCTGGCTTCTGACCTTCCTCAGCTTGTGCTCTGACCTCAGCTTTGCTTCATCCCTGTGTTCCATACGTGACCTCCTGGCTCCTGACCTACAGTTTGTTTGACTTCCCTGTCACTAGTTGCCTCTGGTGACACCTACTGATAGTTCATCACAAATTCAGTATACAGCAGTGGCTTGCAGGGGCTGCTTTCTAAGCTAACCCATTTCCCTGCCTGTTTTATCACAGGAGTGAGTGTTTCTGCCATTTCTCCAGCCTTCTCAGCTGATTATAAATGAAGTCAGTGACATAAAATCTCCTACACCACTGACTTGATTTATGATGAACTCAGAGGGCTGGAGACAAAGTAGAAACACACGCTCCTGTGATAAAACAGGTGGGGAAATTTGTTACCTCAGAAAGCAACAGCTGCAAAATAAGGCAGTAGATAGCAGGGTCACATTTATAAGACTATTTCAACATAGGAATATGTTTTTTTAAAACATCCAAGTGTGGAAGTTGTTATTATTATTCCCGAATTCTATTCATAAAAATGTTCTTTGTTCTTGGGGAACCCCCTTTAATTTGTTTGTATTACAAATTGTCTGTAGTAAGGAAAGCATTAATCTCCTGACAGTTCCTCTTGTATTTTTCCAGTGTATAGGTTTTATACCGTGTAATAATTTGGAGGGGATTTTACTCTGAAGCTGAGGAGCCTCAGATTATAGAACTGAATATATGTATCAAACTTGGAGTTTCTTACATTAAAAATGATGTGATTTGATGGCGTCCTTCTCACTAGGATCTACCAATCTGAAGTTATTTTAGTAACATTTTTTATTTTGATACCAAACTAAAACAATGTTATGAAGAACAACAAAGAGCTGTCATATAGATTGCTGTAGCAAAAAGTTATTCCATAAATTGCCGCATACAGAAAATTTTGGCAGATGGAGTGAGTCATTGTAATAGTACATTTACATAAGTTTCAAAGGAGAGGATGCAATATCTTTCACACATGAATTTTGCTTTTTTTGTGCTTAGAAGAGAGGTTGTTTTTTTTTTATCTGAAATGTAGATATGTAAACATTTTATGCTCTTTACCATCTGTCGACAGTTTTGAGCTGCAGCAAACTCTTAAAGGGGAACTCTAGGAATATATGAAAAGCACTAAATCATTTATAGGACAGGTGATGAATGTCTGACACACAGAACTCCTGTCAGTATTAGGAAGGGGTTATAGTTAGGGATGATCGAATACCTCAAATATTCGGCTTCGTGAATATCCGACGAATAGGTCGCCGCTATGCGAATATTTGATCCGCAATGTAAGTCAATGGGAAGCCTAAATACTTCTGAATAGTTGTTATTCGGGTTTCCCATAGACTTACATTACGCATCAAATATTCGCGAATAGTCAAATAGCGGCGACCCATTCGTCAAATATTCGCGAGCCGAATATTTGAGGTATTCGATCATCCCTTGTTATAGTATTTTAGTGATTCTTTCTATCATTTGCTAACTAGGTTCTTAAATGTTTAAAGGGAACCTGTCACCAGATTTGGTGGCTATAAGCTGCGGCCACCACCAGTGGACTCTTATATACAGCATTCTAACATGCTGTATATAAGAGCCCAGGCCGCTGTGTAAAACATAAAAATCACTTTATAATACTGACCTAACGGTTGGTCTGGTGCAGACTGGTCGGATGGGTGTCTCCGTTCTCCGGTACCAGCGTCTCCTCTTTTGGCCATCTTTGTCCTCCTTCTTCTGAAGCCTGGCTGCATGACGCGTCCTACGTCATTCACACGTGACAGCATTGAGGTCCCGCGCAGGAGCACTACAATGCTTTGATCTGCCCTGAGCAGGTCAGATCAAAGTGCACCTGCGCAGGACCGCAATGCCAGCCTGTGTGCAAGACGTAGGATGCGCCATGCACACAGGCTTGAAAAGAAGGGGGACAAAGATGGCCGAAAAAGAGGAGGCACCACACCCGGAAAATGGAGACACCCATTCGACCAGTCTGCACCGGACCGACCATTAGGTAAGCATTATAAAGTCATTTTTACGTTCTACATATGTTAGAACGCTGTATATAAGAGCCCACTGGTGGTGGCCGCAGCTTATAGTCACTAAATCTGGTGACAGGTTCCCTTTAAAATGTATTTTTAGACTAAAGCTGGCCAGACACATTAGATGATTGTTGATGAAAAAATTGTTCAGCTGACAGCTCTTCCAAATCCCTCATACACAGGAACGCTGGGGTCCTGTACGTTCCAGACTCATCTGCCAACAGTTTATCTCTATTCTGAACTGAATTAGTTAGAGACCCCATATCTATTAAATTGGCGACCAATCCCACTGAAATAAGCAAATTTGCTTTATTTTTTCGTCTAATAAGTTTTTTACATCTCTAAAAACAAGATACTCCACCAATAAGTAATAATAAAACACTAGGTAGAAAGTAGATGAAATGTAAAGGAAGCTGCTGGTCGAAGGAAGACTCATATAGTGCCAAGCCTCGGATTTAATCCAACAGCCTCCTATCCTGTGGTCCGTTTCCCTCTCCACTGAGCCACAGTCAGGATTGGTTGCTGTCCTGGTTCTGAACACTTTGTCACTGTGTGGACATTTTGTGTGTTCATTGCCTGTCTTCCAACAAGTGTTTCCTAATATGTACACTAATTTAGTCTGCCCTATCATGAGGCGGGTGTAACTATTTAAACCCTCCCCGAGCTTCCATTTACTACTGGTGGTATAATATTTCTAAAGTGGAAATACAGCCTGTATGTTTTGTGTTTCTCCTGGCAGATTATAACGTTTGATTTACCTTGTTTTACTCTACAGCTTTCACTTGATTCTTTAGGAGGTACGTGGAACCCTCTATGGCCACTTAGGAAGCAAAGGTCCGAGTGGTCACCTGAGTCATCCAGGTGATCTTTATACTCATTTGGATGGTGTTGGACAGGAATCCGGTTTGTTGGTTGGTTGAAAAGACTGATGGATGGGGATATCATAAGCAATCTATGAATTAGCATATTTTTTAATATGGCTGAGAAGGAAGATAAAGGATTCAGGAAACTGCCTACAATGTCTAAAATAAACTGAGCAGAATATCTTTTGTTCTCCAGTTTATTTGACATATATCTAAGACAGGCCAGGCATGTGGGAGGATGAAGCTCATTAAGAGGTCGTTTTAGCATTGAGTTCAAGTTGCTCAGCATCTATTCGATTCTTTTCCATCTTAGTACTGTAAGGGCAACAGTAAAACCAGGAGAGTAGATACCAGCAGATCTTAATAAAGCCGAGTTAACCATTTACCGTGTAACAACAATTCCAAGTTAATCATTATAAGGAAATTCCTCAGTAATCGCAGGAATGTTGTTTAGCTTTTATTTTTAAGTTTTACAATAGGAAAATATGCAGAAATGTGTGATGTGTTTCCAGGTATTGCTGATTATTAATATCAATATTTATTTATATTATGATTTGCATTATTATTACTGAATGAGCTTTAAAAGTGTTTTCCGATCATATGTAAATAAATGTTATCCTTGTGTTTTACATGTTTCAGAACATATTAAAATGTAATGAAATCAAAGGAAGTGCAATCAAATAAAAAAGTAATCAATACTCACAAGGTAAATCCTTGTCACTGCACTGTCCATGCTGTTAGGGCCAGATGAATGGGCAGACCCGGGAGGTGGATCCACTGGACCGAACTCCCCGAAGAGGGAACGGAGTCCGGTAGCCGAAGCACTTTAGGTAGCAAAACAGTCCGTGCACTTAGAACACAATGGAGAAGTCCCTGGGACCACGGGGTCACTGATGGTGGTCCGGGTGACGGAGCTCAGGTTCGGAAGCCGGGATGATGTCAGGCGGGGTCCGGAACCGTTGGAGCGAGATGGCGGGTCACCGCAGGGAACCGGGATGGTACGGACTGTCAGGATGGTAGATAGGCAGCGTTCGGGGTTTGAGATACAGCAGGACCGGATGGCAATGCAGGATCGGCTCTAAAAGAGAGAGAGGTAAGTATCTCACAGGAACACAAGGAGACCTGACTCCTAGCTTGGGAAACACGAAGAACAGGCCCCGCCCCCTTGGACATTAATCCCCTTTATACCCTGTACCTGTGTGCATCATTTCCTGTCAGTGGACACTGGCCCTTTAAGAAAGGGTCAGTGACCGCGCGCGCGCCCTAATGCGCATGCGCGCGGCCCGGGTGCCAGAAGCCAGGGCAGGAAGCTGAGAGGAGGAAGCAGCAGAGCCGGCCAGGGGCTGGGAAGCCGACGGGCGCCGGGAGCGGGGACCAGGAGGCCTGGGAAGCGCGGCCAATGAAGGCTGGAGAGCGGGGAGCGTGGCAGGTGAGCCGGGGAGCGGAGCAGAGGACCCGGGGAGCGTGACAGTACCCCCCCCACGCCCTTCTCCCCGCAACCGGGACAGGAAGGCACGGATCAGCGGAGTACCCACATTCTCCTTGGGCTCCCAGGACCTATCCTCAGGACCATACCCTGCCCAGTCCACCAGGAAGAACTGTCGGCCTCGTACGGTCTTCATGGCCACGATATCCCTTACCGCATAGATGTCGTCCTCAGCAATAGGAGGAGGAGCTGGACTGGCAGCAGCGGAGAAGGGACCAAGGACAACCGGCTTGAGCAGGGAGACGTGGAAGGAGTTGGGTATCCTCATCGTGGCCGGAAGCTGCAGTTTGTAGGAGACCTCATTGATCTTGCCGATGACTTTAAACGGTCCGATGTAGCGAGGTCCCAGCTTGTAGGATGGTAACTTCAATCGGACGTACTTGGAAGCAAGCCAGACGAGATCTCCCGGAGAGAAACATGGAGGATCCAGACGTCTCTTGTCCGCGTGTCTCTTCATCCGCAGGGATGCACGTGCAAGGGACGCCTTAACTGAGTCCCAAATGGTTGTAAAGTCACGGAGTACTGCATCAGCAGCAGGGATGTCCGAGGAAGAGGATACAGGCAATGGGACAGACGGCTGAAGTCCGTAGACGACATGGAAGGGAGAACAGGAGGAGGACTCACTGACGTGGTGATTATGGGAGAATTCAGCCCAAGGAAGAAGTGTGGACCAATCGTCATGATGGGCGTTGACGTAGTGACGTAAGAAAGAGGTCAATATCTGATTGACCCGTTCCATTTGGCCGTTCGACTGAGGATGGTAGGCAGAAGAAAAGTCCAGTGTTACTCCCAGATGTTTACAGAGAGCCCTCCAGAAGTGGGAGGTGAACTGAGTTCCTCTGTCGGACACAATGTGTGATGGAAAGCCGTGCAAGCGGAAGATGTGATGTATATAGGCGTCCGCGAGTTCCTGGGCAGAGGGCAGTCCAGCCATAGGGACGAAATGGGCCATTTTAGAGAACCGATCCACCACGACCCATATGACTGTGTGTCCGGAGGACAATGGCAAGTCCGTAATAAAGTCCATCGCAATGTGTTGCCAGGGAACTGAGGGTATGGGCAGAGGCAGTAGACGGCCATATGGCAGGTGTTTGGGCGTCTTGTTCCTGGCACAAGAAGAGCAAGCAGAGACAAAAGAGGCGACGTCCGTGCGAAGGGATGGCCACCAGTAATGACGTACAATCGCACTCCATGTTCTCTTCTGACCAGCATGACCGGCTGTTTTCGAGGCATGGCCCCAGTGTAGCACTTTATGCCTGTCTGTCTCAGAGACATAGGTCTTCCCGGGCGGTATCTGGGCCAGAGTGACAGGAGCCACCGGAATAATCTTACTTGGACAGACGATGGGTTGGGATGTCTCCTCTTCCTGCTCCATGGGCATGAAAGACCTAGACAAGGCATCAGCGCGTACATTCTTGTCTGCTGGTCGGAAATGGAGCTGGAAATCGAACCGGGCAAAGAACAAGGACCACCTGGCTTGCCGGGGGTTCAGTCGCTGAGCAGACCGCAGGTATTCCAGGTTTTTGTGGTCCGTGTAAATAATGACGGGGTACACTGCTCCTTCCAGAAGATAGCGCCATTCCTCCAGAGCCAGTTTGACTGCCAATAGCTCTCGATCACCGATGGTGTAATTGCGTTCAGGGGCGGAGAAGCTCTTGGAGAAGAAACCGCAAGTCACCATCTTCCCGGAGGAGGACTTCTGAATGAGCACTGCTCCGGCTCCTGAGGAGGAGGCATCCACCTCCAAGGTGAACTGGCGGTTTAACTCTGGACGGTGGAGTACAGGAGAGGAGGCAAAGGCTCGCTTTAGAGAGCCAAACGCGGCGTCGGCCACAGGTGACCAGTCCTTTGGATTAGCCCCCTTCTTGGTCAAGGCGGAGAGAGGAGCAGTCAGAGCAGAGAAGTGAGGAATGAACTGGCGGTAATAATTGGCGAATCCCAGAAAACGTTGGATTGCCTTTCCCAGAAAACGTTGGATTGCCTTCAGCCCAGAAGGAGGAGGCCAGTTGAGAATGGCAGAGACCTTCTTTGGGTCCATCTGCAGTCCGGTCTCGGTGATGAGGTAACCCAGGAAGGGGAGAGAAGACTGTTCGAAGACACACTTCTCGTACTTGGCGTACAGACGATTCTCTCTCAGTCTTTGTAGAACCTGTTGCACGTTCTCTCGGTGGGTCTGGAGGTCCGGAGAGAAGACAAGGATGTCATCCAGGTATACCACCACACAGACGTAGAGAAGGTCCCGGAACACGTCGTTCACTAATTCTTGGAAGACGGCTGGTGCGTTACACAGGCCGAAGGGCATCACGCAGTATTCATAGTGCCCATCACGAGTGTTGAACGCGGTCTTCCATTCGTCCCCCGAGCGAATACGGACCAGGTTGTAGGCACCCCGAAGATCCAACTTGGTGAAGACACGAGCTCCTCTGAGCCGATCAAACAATTCGGGGATGAGCAGTAGGGGGTACTTGTTTTTTACGGTAATTTGGTTCAATCCCCGGTAGTCTATGCATGGTCGTAGGTTGCCCTCTTTCTTCTTTACGAAGAAGAAGCCAGCTCCAGCAGGAGAGGAGGATCTCCGAATGAATCCCTTAGCCAGGCTCTCTGTGATGTATGTAGACATGGCCCTTGTTTCGGCTGGAGACAATGGATATATCCTTCCTCGAGGTGGTGTAGTTCCCGGGAGCAGGTCAATGGCACAATCGTAAGGACGATGTGGCGGAAGTACCTCTGACTCCTTCTTATCAAAGACGTCCACGAAGGACCAATAGGCTGAGGGTAGTCCCGGTAGGGTCTCTGGAACCGGAGGTCGCCGGATGGGTTTTATGGTCTTCAGACAGGTGTCATGGCAAGAAGACCCCCATCGAGTGATATCGCCAGTGCCCCAGCTGACTGAAGGTTCGTGTGTCCGCAACCAAGGAAGACCCAGCAGGATTTGATGTGACATGTGAGGGAGGACGTAGAGAGCGATGTTCTCGGTGTGTAGAGAACCGATACGCAGTTCAAGCGGCTTGGTGATCCAGGAGATGGTGTCAGAGAGGGGTCTCCCATCCACAGAGGCAATCACAAGAGGTTTGGCGAGTGGAGTAACAGGCACCTGGTATTTGTCCACCGTAGCCTGCTGGATGAAATTGCCTGCTGCCCCAGAATCAAGGTACGCCTCAGCCGTAAACCGCGTCTCTCCCGTTGTCACTTGCACAGTCCATGTAACCGGGTCTGAGAGAGTCCCAGCACCTAGGGTGGCCTCTCCTACCAACCCTAGGCTTTGGAGTTTCCCGGCCTCTCTGGACAGGCGCGTAGCAGGTGTGTGCCCTCTCCGCAGTAGAAGCAGAGACCCTTGGCGAGTCGCTCTGCTCGACGTTGTTCAGACTGTCGCACACGGTCGAACTGCATGGGCTCATGGACGGAGGCACCAGAGGTCGTTGACTGGAGTACGGCGGGCTTCTGTGGAGGAGAGGCATGCCGTACCGGACGTCTCTCACGGGACACCTCTTTGGACCGCTCCTGAAAGCGAATGTCCACTCGAGTCGCTAGGGTAATCAGGGCGTCCAGGGTGGACGGTACGTCACGTCCAGCCAGCTCATCTTTGATTCGACCTGAGAGTCCTTCCCAGAAGGCGGCGGTTAGGGCCTCGTTATTCCACCCGAGTTCCGAGGCCAAGGTGCGGAAACGGATGGCGTATTGACCCACCGTCAGAGTTCCTTGACGTAACCGGAGAAGAGATGAAGCAGACGCGGAGGCGCGTCCTGGCTCGTCAAAGGTGCCGCGAAAGGCCTGCAGGAACTCTTGGAGGTTCTTGGTCATAGGGTCCTCCTTCTCCCACAAGGGGTTCATCCACGCCAGTGCCTCGCCCTCTAGGTGAGACATTATGAAGGCGACCTTGGCTTGGTCAGAGGCAAACAAATGCGACAGCTGCGTGAAATGAAGGGAGCATTGGTTTATAAACCCCCTGCAGGTCTTGGGATCTCCGGCGTACCGGGGTGGTGAAGCCAAACGAAGTCTGGAAGCATCCGAAGAGGCTGCCACGGGAGCGGGAGCCGTGGATTGACTAGTGGAGGCCCGGGGCGCTGAAGATGTGACCGAGGCTTGTAGCGTGTTCAGGCGGGCGTCCACGGAAGTCATAAAGTTCAGCATGCGGGTCTGGACTTCACGCTGGCGTTGGAGTTCCTCTTGCAAGGCCGTTAGTGCTTCGGCGGGATCCATGGCCTGTTCTTACTGTTAGGGCCAGATGGATGGGCAGACCCGGGAGGTGGATCCACTGGACCGAACTCCCCGAAGAGGGAACGGAGTCCGGTAGCCGAAGCACTTTAGGTAGCAAAACAGTCCGTGCACTTAGAACACAATGGAGAAGTCCCTGGGACCACGGGGTCACTGATGGTGGTCCGGGTGACGGAGCTCAGGTTCGGAAGCCGGGATGATGTCAGGCAGGGTCCGGAACCGTTGGAGCGAGATGGCGGGTCACCGCAGGGAACCGGGATGGTACGGACTGTCAGGATGGTAGATAGGCAGCGTTCGGGGTTTGAGATACAGCAGGACCGGATGGCAATGCAGGATCGGCTCTAAAAGAGAGAAAGGTAAGTATCTCACAGGAACACAAGGAGACCTGACTCCTAGCTTGGGAAACACGAAGAACAGGCCCCGCCCCCTTGGACATTAATCCCCTTTATACCCTGTACCTGTGTGCATCATTTCCTGTCAGTGGACACTGGCCCTTTAAGAAAGGGTCAGTGACCGCGCGCGCGCCCTAATGCGCATGCGCGCGGCCCGGGTGCCAGAAGCCAGGGCAGGAAGCTGAGAGGAGGAAGCAGCAGAGCCAGCCAGGGGCTGGGAAGCCGACGGGCGCCGGGAGCGGGGACCAGGAGGCCTGGGAAGCGCGGCCAATGGAGGCTGGAGAGCGGGGAGCGTGGCAGGTGAGCCGGGGAGCGGAGCAGAGGACCCGGGGAGCGTGACACATGCTTTTGTGGTCCCAGTTTTGGTTTACTTTCCTGCAGTGATGGTGTTCGGTACATCCACGTGACCTCTGCAGTCAATCATTGTCAGCGGTGATACTTCCATGTACGGAACATCACTGTGTGATGTCCATCACTAGGTGGAGCTAGACTCACTTGCGTGCAGTGAATGGAGAGATAGTCAGACAAGCCAAGGTCAGTGTTTCGTCACCACCGGAGTCTGCTCCAGCGACTTCTGCTCCGATCGCCAGGCGACGCCATGTTCCTGCCGTGGATGGTGCTGGTGATGGGTGAGGAGTCGATGCCAGCGGCATCGGTGGGCGCAGGCTACGATCATCCACTTGGCTGGGTTATCTTGGGATCTGCAGTACCACTGGCTGACTGTGGGTGGCATGTGTCTTCCAGCTGAAGTTGCCAGCGTTCAGCTACAGCCAATGGGAAGACACCACACCCTTCTTATTCCCCCTCCTGTCACATGACCACTGCCAGAGATAGTTCTGTACTCCTGGCTCATGTGCTGTTTGTATTTTGATTCCTGTGTGCTGATTTCTGCGTGTTTTCTGACTACCCTTCTGCCTGCTGCTTTTGTACCCCGCTGCCCGACCAGGATCTGACCATTGCAACGTTTTCTGTTTACGTGTTTGCCTGCCGATTCTGTCCCTGTTCTGCTATTACTGGTTTGACCCTGCCTGACGACTACTCTCATCGGACTGCAGCCTTCCACAGGTAGAAATCTCCAGTGCCCTGTGTAATTCCAAATCCCTGTATAGGGGGGGTTAAAGGGTTTCAGGGTTCTGGGGGTCCTACTTGGTGAGGGGCTTCCCCCTAGTCTGTCCATTACATCCCACCAGAGTCTGTTGATCCAGGCAGGCGTTACAGTCAGAAGCCAGGAGGTAATGACAGGACACTGGGAGCAGACAGAGACAAGGTCAAGATACAAGCCAAGGATCATGAGTCAGAAGGTAACGAAAGGACACTGGGGGCAGAAAGAGACAAGGTCAAGGTTCAAGCTGAGGGTCAGGAGTCAGGAGGTACATACAGAATACAGGGAGCAGGTGGGGATGTGGTCAGGAGGAGGTCCGAGGTCAGAAGCCAAGATCAGAACACTAAACACTACAGGAGCCGAGAACACTACTGTATCAAGGAAATACGACTAGCGACGTTCCGGGCGAATAGACTCCCTAATGAAGCAGAGCAATCAAAAGGACCGAGGAGCATCTGTGTAGGCACCTCCCAGGACCATCATAGAACCCAGAGCTGAGAGGCAACCCATCCATAGGTGTTCAGACAAACAGAAGAGTATCCAAACCTGCAAAATGCTCTGCACGATGGAACGGCGGTACCGGCTCTGCAGGTGAGCACGGCAAAACATAACTACACAAGATGCTCAGCACATCGGAATTGTGACACACTACAGGAAAGTAATCAAAGACCGGCAGGGACCAACAGTGCACTGACATATCTTTTTTAATCCCATACAATCTCTTTTCTATTTCAGTTCCACAATATTTTCTAGATCTCTGTTTCGCTATCAGAACATTCTCGCTTATGTCCAAAAGCTAAGAATCTGTGCAAACCGAATACTTCTCAGAGTTTAGAATTTGCTACAAAATGTATCCAATCTAGGAAAATAATCTGGTAACTAAACAGCCTGATCTACTTTGAAAATTGTGTACTTGCATGGGGCACATATACTACAGTGCAGAATAAGAAGTGGATAGTCTGCAGGAACAAGAAGAAGGGTATACAGAATACTGGATGGTGAGAGAAGCAATCTGGTCTTTATTTAGGTTTTATTTAATAAATATTTGCTATAGTTTTCCTGACAAGAGTTATAGCAGGTGGTCCCCTAAAATCAGAAAGTTATGGCATATCTGTCATGCCAGCGCGTACAGGCGCTCAGCGTGCTGTGGAACACAAGGTTGACAATGGGGACGGTATAGAAGGAAGGCCTTAGCAAAAGGGAAAGGGGACACTTTCTGCATTTCACCTGAGTCTGTACCCTAAGCTCCCTAATGTCCCTGTAATGGGTCCTTCCCTCGTCGTAATCACGTGCCTAGGCCCTCGCTTGCCTTGCACTCACCCTGGCTAGTGAGAAGGCAGGTGAGAACACTAGTTTCACCACTACAATAATACAGCTAAAGGTTAGGGAGACCGACAGAGGTAAAACGAAACAAACGGAACACCTCCTCTGCAATAGTCACGGCTCCTCAGCTTTTTCCAGAGACTGACTCCTTCCAAAGTGGTCAGCATTTGAATGAGATTATATAACCGGCATCAGATGTTAAGACACGTTACTTTTTATGGTGAAGTGGTGTGGTCACAAAAGGTCTGCACCTGAGATTAAGGCTACAAAGGACAGCCAGATAGGAAAAAGTTGTTAACTTCTGTAGCACTAAAAGAAAATAAATACATTGAAATATCAGTTGTAGACCTGTGAACAATAAGGTGTTGTGACCTTCTGATCCCAAACTCGTGAGAGGTCTCTGCAGAGTGGGACAAAATCATGACAACATCCTAGCCATGTTTCTGACTGAGCACTCCGTCCTATAAACCAGGCTGTCTTCATAACCTTTGTAGCAGGAGTCCTAGCTGCCCAAACATGGAGGTTAGTAGTCCAAATAGTGGCATTTCAAGTTACATTTCTTAAGTCTAGCTGCCCAGACACGGATGTTTTTAACCTAGATAGTGGATAAACTGTGGAAAAGAGAAGCGCAATAGGGTCTTACCCCGGTAGCAACGGGGGAGAGAGAGATAAATGGTACTACTCACCTATAAGGGTTGTGACAGTCACAACTCCTATAACAGCATGTATGTAGATAACTCCAAGCCACGGCAGCGGTCCCTCGGTTGACAGATAACAGAGAGTAGTAGATTAAGGGTTTTCAAGCCGCGCCAATGACCAGCCGATATTAGGGTAGTAGATTAATGTTGCTTTTTATTCCATATACAGGTCAACGCGTTTCGGAAGGCACCCCTTCCTTCTTCAGGACCAACTGGTAAGAAAACTCAAATCTGCTGCACAGGGAATCCTTACAGCACTATATACCCCACTGATGACGTCATGATCTACTATATACCCCACTGATGACGTCATGATCACTATATACCCCACTGATGACGTCATGATCTCAATGGAAAATGGCCCCTAGCCGTCTTAGAGGGACTAAAACCTTGGGTTCTGAGAATAAGATCATGGGATCGTTCAAATGTTTGTCCAAAAATTGTCTATGTTGTAAGTCCATTCAGCATAAAAGACTCGAATTCAGTTCCACTATAGGGGGGGAGGTGTTTCATATCAGATCACATCTTACTTTTCAATCCGACTATGTTATATATTTGATTGAATGCGAGTGTGTAACAAACAATATGTTGGGAGAACGATTCAGGCCCTACACAATAGAGTCAACTCCCATAGACATAATATTAAAATAGGATTTATGTTGCATGGCCTATCAAGACATATTACGGTATATCATAATGGGAATTCTAAACTCAGGATTACCCCTATTGAACAAATACCTCCTTTTTCTCATAATCGTATGGATGCATTAAAAAGGAAAGAGACATATTGGATTTACAAACTTAATACGCTAAAACCCCTGGGTCTCAATGAGGTGACGGATTTGTTCTATTAGATCCTCTAAATACATATAAAGTATGGGCTATCCTGTTGGGTCCCGTACAGTTTTATCCTGACACTGGTTTTTTTAAATACCCTGAATTATCCTTCTGCCCTTATGAGAACTAATAAGTCAGCAATTTAGGAATTTGTCCGTGAATTTTCACAACAAAAAATTGAGGAATATGTGATATAATTTTTATTAGTTATTGTTATAATAATTGTTTTTATGTCCATACTATTTATTTATTTTTATATTTTATACCTCTTATATGGTCCTTTTAATGGTTAATGTGTATTTATGTATGGTTTTCATGTGAGTTTTATATAGAAATTGTTTTTACAGGTCGTAACAACGCGATTTTTATTCTTTACCGAACTGCTAATTTTAATATCTTGTTTTTCTGTACAAATGTTGATTATGTCACACAACATAAATCACAATATATGTATTATTAATACTTTCCTCTGAGATACGGATTGCAGACATGCGCACTGGGGTTTTTTCCCACGCTGTTGAACTTTCCTCACCCCCTCCAATGTGTTCTATCTCTACACTTGCTACATATCTGAGTCGGGGCATGCGCGGTTGATTTTTTTCCCCCACGCTCTTGACCTGGTATAAACTTTCACGATACCTAAGAGTGTGTTCACTCATTTGCACCCACACGTACATTTAGTGGTGGGCAGCTATGTTCTCAGTGAAATAACTGCCCTGATTATACCCAAACCGGGTTTCGTTTTTTCTCTAGTCTAACTCTTCTAGAGGAGATAGCGCTCCGGGTTCATATACAGAGGCGTTGCACCTTTGTGTAATTCTCACTCACGGTATGGTTCGGGTTTCCCTTAGGGAAAATCCTTCCAAAAAATGCCATTTTGGGATAGGATACAACACATGTTTTTTCTTTCTCTTGGTGCTTTCTTCATCCTTTCTGGGACGGATCTTTGATCTGTGATCCAACGTTCCTTTTCTCTTTGATTCATTTCACAATGTTCACTTTTATATATCCCTCTGTATTTTTACACAATCAATAACAACCCCTCTGTGGCTCCTGCCGCATATGGGAGAATTACCTGACAACCTTGATCTAATGTCATGGGACTATATGGTGTTCTAGGCAAGGTTGTGACACCTTACACACACTCACCTTATATGTGTATATGTATATATTTTTTTTTTCTTGACATATACAAATAAAAAAAAGAGGCTTTTTTCACACATAGATTGCACGATTTTAATTTTTATTTTTCATTTTTTAAAGTTCACCTTCCATTCCTTGGGATAGAAAAAAATGGTTATAAGTGGTTTATCCGTGAAACTTGATGATTACAACATACTACGTCATTATATTTTTAAATGTATAGATTCCCGCCGATTTTTTCTAAAAGTGGGTGGATCATGACGTCATCAGTGGGGTATATAGTGCTGTAAGGATTCCCTGTACAGCAGATTTGATGTTTTCTTACCAGTTGGTCCTGAAGAAGGAAGGGGTGCCTTCCGAAACGCGTTGACCTGTATATGGAATAAAAAGCAACATTAATCTACTACCCTAATATCGGCTGGTCATTGGCGCGGCTTGAAAACCCTTAATCTACTACTCTCCTTTAACCTAGATAGTGGCATTTGAGTTAGGTACCCGGATTATAGAGATTACCTTGCCATTGGTTGCCGAGTTTACATGCATTGACCAATACATAAACTAAAAATCTCATTTTTTCATATAGTAGTAATGCAGTACCAGAGTTTCCTTATACATTGTTGGCTTTTTAGTTTGCAGCTGTATGCATCTCTTATATCCTAGCCATGTGTCACAAATTTGTGATGGGATAACCACTTAAATTTTGCACCTCTAGTCTAGAATGGGTGAATCTCATCCGACTTCAGATTAAAATCGAAGTTTGCAGCCATTTTTTCCCACACAGATTCCGTGTGGGAAATCGGTCAACTGCGCTGTCCCATTGAATAACATTGAATAACATTGGTACAAGTGCTGTCTTTTTTTACGGATCGCACACTGGCCAAAATTATGGTTATCTGAATTCGCAGTAGATTTTTAATTGTTCCCTCTCTTTCTTGATCTTTAGTCCGAGTGATAATAATGGGAGAAGAGATCTTCTGTCTGTTATTTATATGGTCTTCTAACTGACAACTTGTCTTCTTGACAACTAGAAGAGGCCACACCTAAACCCCATTCCTTGTTACGGTCTGTACATAGAAGACATATTTATATAGCCAGTTGCAGGTGAATATTATTGCATTTATTAACTATGTTATTCCATTTATTTAATTACCCTTTTCTAGCTTTTGTTAAAAAGGAAGAAACCTAAATTGTGACAACCAATCACAATATCTTAACATTTAATTATTTGTTTGTTTAAATTACATAATTCCTTTGTTTCAAAAATAAATGATGAAGAAAACAAAAATAAAGAGTTCTGTGGAATATGTCATTTTTCCCAACATGTAAAGCCTGCTTTACACGTTACGATTAAGCATACGATATCGTATGCGATCGTAACCGCCCCCATCGTATGTGCAGCACGTTCAATTTGTTGAACGTGTTGCACAAACGATTATTTCCCATCACACGTACTTACCCTTCCTTACGACCTCGATGTGGGCGGCGAACATCCACTTCCTGGAGTGGGAGGGACGTTCGGCGTCACATCGACGTCACGCGGCAGCCGGCCAATAGAAGCGGAGGGGCGGAGATGAGCGGGACGTAAACATCCCGCCCAACTCCTTCCTTCCGCATTGCCGGCGGGAGCCACAGGACGCAGGTAAGATCTGTTCATCGTTCCCGGGGTGTCACACACTGCGATGTGTGCTGCCTCGGGAACATTGAACAACCTCACGTTCAATTGTTAGCAATTGAACGACGTGCGTGCGATGAACGTTTTAACGTTCAATCGCAATCGCACGTAGCTGTCACACGCTACAATATAACTTACGATGCTGGATGTGTGTAACTTACGACGTGACCCCGCCGACACACCGTAAGATATATTGTAGCGTGTAAAGCCCACTTAAGGCATAATAAACTGTATACAGGAAAATAACATGGGGTAGGTAACTTTACTTGTGAGCTTTGAGCTGGTTTTTGCTCTCATGGATCACTTTTTGTGCGCAGGGTAAAGACAACATTCTTAAGTTACTCTAAATAGAAGCTTTGTGCGAGACATTGAAGCAAGTGGTAAAACTGGTTTTAGAATTGACTGTCTCTCAACGCTCCGCACGTCTCATTTAGATGGAATGCAAACATGATATTGAAGGAATTCACAAATATTCAAGGTGGAAGATGCAGCATTAAAGGGATAGTACAGTGTTGGTAAATAGTTTCAGTGATACAATTTTCCGATAAACTACTTTCTACAACTTCTAATGATTTTCCAGATCCCTGCTTGGTGTAATAAAGATCTTCAATGTTTAGTAAAGGATACAAATCTGTCCTGTTCATGAGATAAACACCCAGAAGCACAGCTTTGTTACCAACTTACCTGTATTTAAAAAAAAGGATCTGTCACAAGGTCAAAAGAGGCCAGTTTTTGTTCTTGTGTTATTCCCACTGTTGCACTTGGTATAGACTATTAAAATTAGCACTAAATAAAAAGGAGTGAAGAAGGAGTAAAAATCAGCTCACCTGTCCTGATGCATGGCAATAAAGCTCATCCAAGTATAAAGATCCAAATAGAAGCCAGCACTTAACGTATTTTTCGTTTTATAAGACGCACTGGATTATAAGACGCACCCAAAATTTAGAGATAAAAAAAAAGGGGATCCGTCTTATACTCTGCTGGTGTCTTACCGGAGAGGGGGGGCGGCAGCAGTGGTGGAGCGGGGTAACAGGAGGCAGGGGCGGTACTGGAGTAGGGCAATACTGCAGGCGCTGTGGTGAGAGCTGTGCTGGCTTCAGGCACCTTGCTGGCTGTGTGGAGCAGGGCGGTGTGGCAGGTGTCACAGATGCTCTATCAGCAGTGCAGGCTTCTAAGAAATGGCGCTCGGAGTCGGGGCGTACACAGATTGAGCTCTCGACTCACTGACAAGCCGAGATCTTATCTACGCATGCACCACCACCGGGCGCCATTTTCCCTTAAGTCGGCTGCTGGGAAATCAATGAGTCAAAGCCGGATCTTGAGCCAAGAGCTCCATCTGTGCACGTGCCGACTCCAGGCGCCATTATTTGAAGCCCGCACTGCCGACAGAGCATTTCACCTGCCGCACTGCCCTGCATCACATAGCCCCCACCGCAGCCAGCAGAGCACCCACTGCAGCCAACATAGCCTCCGCAGCCAGCAGAGCCCCAGCAGCCAGCAGAGTGCCACACAGCCAGGACAGCGCCCCATAGGCAGCACAGCGCCCATTTTCCACCTCCCGGTAAGCTGCAGTCGCATGACTTTGGTATAGTCGAGCTATGGTGCCCCCCCTCCAATACTTAACCCCTTAATCATTTAAGAAATAAACACATACAACAAAGTTGGATGAAATGGCCACAGCAGCCTTTATTAAACATATATACACAGGAAATGAACTTAAATAGGGTGTGGTCCTCGAAGCTCATAAAATCTGGTGATTAACTAGTACCTTATTAACATTACCTTCCTCTGAACTACACTTAGGGGCACTTTGCACACTACGACATCGCAGCTGCGATGTCGGTGAGGTCAAATCGAAAGTGACGCACATCCGGCGTCGCAGTCGATATCGTAGTGTGTAAATCCTTTTTGATACGATTAATGAGCGCAAAAGCGTTGTTATCGTATCATCGGTGTAGGGTCTGGCATTTCCATTATTTGGCAGCAGCGACAGGTACGATGTTGTTCCTCGTTCCTGCGGCAGCACACATCGCTGTGTAAGAAGCCGCAGGAGCGAGGAACATCTCCTACCTGCGTCACCGCGTCTCACGCCAGCTCTGCAGAAGGAAGGAGGGGGGCGGGATGTTTACGTCACGCTCATCTCCGCCCCTCCGCTTCTATTGGCCACCTGCCATGTGACGTCGCTATGACACCGCACGACCCGCCCCCTTAATAAGGAGGCGGGTCGCCGGCCAGAGCGACATCGCAGGGCAGGTGAGTGCATGTGAAGCTGGCGTAGCGATAATGTTCGCTACGGCAGCTATCACCATGATATCGCAGCTGCGACGGGGGCGGGGACTATCGCGCACGGCATCGCAGCATCGGCTTGCGATGTCGTAGTGTGCAAAGGGCCCCTAAATCCCAGCCATAACCATCAACTCGGGAAGCACCAATAAAAGGGGTGGAAGGGATAACTACCAAACCCGGGACCCGACATTCCATTACCGATGGTCCCCCAAATCACCAGACCACCATCCAAACCGGCCAATGAAAGGGATCCATATTTCCATGAACCCCCCCCAGCAGTGGCGTACCATCAATAGAGGCAGGCCACGCTACTGCTATGGGGCCCGTGATGGCTCCGGCTGTGTTGGTGATTTCACTTTCCTCATTCCCAGCATGGGCCGCCTGGTCACAAAGCAGTTGATTAAGGCCACAGGGGGCCCACATTGTGTGTAAAAGCTGCAGTCGAACGCAACATAGAGGAGCAGACATGCCCACACTACACACCACGTGGCCTCTGCTGAAGAAGAGGGAGTGAACAGGCAGCATCTTCCAATCAGAGAGATGTAAGAGATGCCAGGAGGAAAACAGCTAATCAGGAGAGGGGGGCGTAGCTTGTTCAGTACAGCGCGGGAGATTAAAAATATAGAAGGGCAGAAGGAGCAGAGACCAGAGCATTGCAAGCAGAGAAAAGAGGCAGAAGGAGCAGAGAAAACGAGGAGAAGCGAGAACAGAAAGAATAGAAAGAAAAAGCAAAGGACAGGATCTGAGCACAGCCATGAGGACTGACAGGAAGTGCATGCAACAGGAAGGCCGAGGCTGCCACTAACATGATCTCTCACAGCGCAGGAGCAGGTGTGGTGCAAATGTCTGTCTGTAACACTACAGAAAAAAAGTGTCCTGTCACATCCCTGTGTCTTAACCCTGTCTTGTGACCTCCCTGTGTGTTAATCCTGTACTGTCACATCCCTGTGTGTTAACCCTGTACTGTGACATTACTGTGTGTTAACCTTGTACTGTGACATCCCTGTGTGTTAACCCGGTACTGTGACATCCCTGTGTGTTAACCCTGTACTGTGACATTACTGTGTGTTAACCTTGTACTGTGACATCCCTGTGTGTTAACCCTGTACTGTGACATTACTGTGTGTTAACCCTGTACTGTGACATCCTTGTGTGTTAACCCTGTACTGTGACATCACTGTGTTAACCCTGTACTGTGACATCCCTGTGTGTTAACCCTGTACTGTGACAGAACTGTGTGTTAACCCTGTACTGTGACATCCCTGTGTGTTAACTGTGAACAGTGACATCCCTGTGTGTTAACCCTGTACTGTGACATCCCTGTGTGTTAACCCTGTACTGTGACATTACTGTGTGTTAACCCTGTACTGTGACATTACTGTGTGTTAACCCTGTACTGTGACATCACTGTGTTAACCCTGTACTGTGACATCCCTGTGTGTTAACCCTGTACTGTGACATCACTGTGTGTTAACCCTGTACTGTGACATACCTGTGTGTATTATGTCTGTACTGTGACATCCCTGTGTGTTAACCCTGAACTGTGACATCACTGTGTGTTAACCCTGTACTGTGACATCCCTGTGTGTTAACCCTGTGCTGTGACATCACTGTGTGTTAACCCTGTACTGTGACATCCCTCTGTGTTAACCGTGAACGGTGACATCACTGTGTGTTAACCCTTTACTGTGATATCCCTGTGTGTTAACCCTGTACTGTGACATCCCTGTGTGTTAACCCTGTACTGTGACATCACTGTGTGTTAACCCTGTACTTTCTCATCCCTGTGTGTTAGCCCTGTACTGTGACATCACTGTGTGTTAACCCTGTACTGTGACATCCCTGTGTGTTTTATCTCTGTACTGTGACATCCCTGTGTGTTAACCCTATACTGTGACATCCCTGTGTGTTAACCCTGAACTGTGACATCCCTGTGTGTTAACCCTGTACTGTGACATAACTGTGTGTTAACCCTGTACTGTGACATCCCTGTGTGTTAACCCTGAACGGTGACATCACTGTTTGTTACCCTGTATTGTGACATCCCTGTTTTTTTAACCCTGTACTGTGACATCCCTGTGTGTTAACCCTGTACTGTGACATCACAGTGTGTTATCCCTGTACTGTCTCATCCCTGTGTGTTAGCCCTGTACTGTGACATCACTGTGTGTTAACCCTGTACTTTGACATACCTGTGTGTATTATGTCTGTACTGTGACATCCTTGTGTGTTAACCCTGAACTGTGACATCACTGTGTGTTAACCCTGAACTGTGACATCACTGTGTGTTAACCCTGTACTGTGACATCCCTGTGTGTAAACCCTGTACTGTGACATCCCTGTGTGTTAACCCTGTACTGTGACAGAACTGTGTGTTAACCCTGTACTGTGACAGAACTGTGTGTTAACTGTGAACAGTGACATCCCTGTGTGTTAACCCTGTACTGTGACATCCCTGTGTGTTAACCCTGAACTGTGACATCACTGTGTGTTACCCTGTACTGTGACATCCCTGTTTGTTAACCCTGTACTGTGACATCCCTGTGTGTTAACCCTGTACTGTGACATCACAGTGTGTTAACTCTGTACTGTCTCATCCCTGTGTGTTAGCCCTGTACTGTGACATCACTATGTGTTAACCCTGTACTTTGACATACCTGTGTGTATTATGTCTGTACTGTGACATCCCTGTGTGTTAACCCTGTACTGTGACATCCCTGTGTGTTAACCCTGAACTGTGACATCACTGTGTGTTAACCCTGTACTGTGACATCCCTGTGTGTTTTATCTCTGTACTGTGACATCCCTGTGTGTTAACCCTATACTGTGACATCCCTGTGTGTTAACCCTGAACTGTGACATCCCTGTGTGTTAACCCTGTACTGTGACATAACTGTGTGTTAACCCTGTACTGTGACATCCCTGTGTGTTAACCCTGAACGGTGACATCACTGTGTGTTAACCCTGTACTGTGACATCCCTGTGTGTTAACCCTGTACTGTGACATCCCTGTGTGTTAACCCTGTACTGTGACAGAACTGTGTGTTAACCCTGTACTGTGACATCCCTGTGTGTTAACTGTGAACAGTGACATCCCTGTGTGTTAACCCTGTACTGTGACATCCCTGTGTGTTAACCCTGTACTGTGACATCACAGTGTGTTAACTCTGTACTGTCTCATCCCTGTGTGTTAGCCCTGTACTGTGACATCACTGTGTGTTAACCCTGTACTTTGACATACCTGTGTGTATTATGTCTGTACTGTGACATCCCTGTGTGTTAACCCTGTACTGTGACATCCCTGTGTGTTAACCCTGAACTGTGACATCACTGTGTGTTAACCCTGTACTGTGACATCCCTGTGTGTAAACCCTGTACTGTGACATCCCTGTGTGTTAACCCTGTACTGTGACATCACTATGTGTTAACCCTGTACTTTCTCATCCCTGTGTGTTAGCCATGTACTGTGACATCACTGTGTGTATTATGTCTGTACTGTGACATCCCTGTGTGTTAACCCTGTACTGTGACATGCCTGTGTGTTAACCCTGAACTGTGACATCACTGTGTGTTAACCCTGAACTGTGACATCACTGTGTGTTAACCCTGTACTGTGACATCCCTGTGTGTTAACTCTGTACTGTGACATCCCTGTGTGTTAACCCTGTACTGTGACATCACTGTGTGTTAACCCTATACTGTGACATCCCTGTGTGTTAACCCTGTACTGTGACATCACTGTGTGTTAACCCTATACTGTGACATCCCTGTGTGTTAACCGTGAATGGTGACATCACTGTGTGTTAACCCTGTACTGCGACATCCCTGTGTGTTAACCCTGTACTGTGACATCACTGTGTGTTAACCCTGTACTTTCTCATCCCTGTGTGTTAACCCTGTACTGTGACATTCCTGTGTGTATTATGTCTGTACTGTGACATCCCTGTGTGTTAACCCTGTACTGTGACATCCCTGTGTGTTAACCCTGTACTGTGACATCCCTGTGTGTTAACCCTGAACTGTGACATCACTGTGTGTTAGCCCTATACTGTGACATCCCTATGTGTTAACCCTGTACTGTCACATCCCTGTGTGTTAACCCTGTACTGTGACATCACTGTGTGTTAACCCTGTACTGTCTCATCCCTGTGTGTTAGCCCTGTACTGTGACATCACTGTGTGTTAACCCTGTACTGTGACATCCCTGTGTGTATTATGTCTGTACTGTGACATCCCTGTGTGTTATTCCTGTACTGTGACATCCCTGTGTGTTAACCCTGTACTGTGACATCCCTGTGTGTTAACCCTGTACTGTGACATCACTGAGTGTTAGCCCTGTACTGTGACATAGCTGTGTGTATTATCCCTGTACTGTGACATCACTGTGTGTTAACCCTGTACTATGACATCACTGGGTGTTAACCCTGTACTGTGACATCACTGGGTGTTAACCCTGTACTGTGACATAGCTGTGTGTATTATCCCTGTACTGTGACATCACTGTGTGTTAACCCTGTACTGTGACATCCCTGTGTGTTAACCCTGTACTGTGACATCACTGGGTGTTAACCCTGTACTGTGACATAGCTGTGTGTATTATCCCTGTACTGTGACATCACTGTGTGTTAACCCTGTACTGTGACATTTCTGTGTGTGTTAACCCTGTACTGTCACATCCCTGTGTGTTAACCCTATACTGTGACATCACTGTATGTTAACTCTGTACTGTGACATCAGTGTGTATTATCCTTGTACTGTGACATCACTGTGTATTATCCCTGTGCTGTGCAGTGATTTATTATAGTACCTAAGGCTATAAAGAGGGTCATAATCGTTGCTATTATATGGGAGAAAAATCTGAAAATTTATATTGTGTGTGTGTGTGTGTGGTGAGGGCACGAAGTAGGATATCGCTGTGACGGGGGTGTACAACAGAGCAAAGGATGGACGAGGCCGAGGGACGATCCAACAGGTTTATTAACAGGAATGCAAGAACAGCACACGATAAGTCCACGTAAAACAGATTCGGGGGCCCTTCCCGACAATCCTCGGACTGGATTACAAAGCAATCGTCCTTACAGTAGTCCAAAGAGTTCCACACAATCCCACGGGCCGCCACACAGGCCTAGCTCCGTCCGTGTCCACAGCCACACAGGCTGGAGCTCCTGCTCCCTTCAAGTTTCAGCTCACTCTGCCTGAATCTCCCAGGTAAGCAGAGTTTACACTAGTTGGACTCTAGGCCCACCTCCCCCTACTCCCAGGGATGGAAGTGCCTCAAGAGGATATAACCTTGCATTTTAGGGGGGTGATTACCTACAACAATAGAAATGTACACAGAAGTAGTTCAAATAAGACAATGAACCCAGCTTGAAATAGGAATCTGTACAGCATATACAGTGAGAGGGTAAATTACATCTTCACAATCCCTCCCCCTCCCAACTTGTGTACGTACTAGGGACCTCTACAGGTCACTGGTTAAGTACACACAGGCAGAGCGTTACTTACATGTGGCTTCATGCAGCCACGAATTGGCATCGTAGCTCTCCCACATCATTGCCCAGGAGAACAGCTGCAGGCAGACCACCCATCACCCCAACCACACATCGCCTGACCCCAAAACCAAAGCTCAGATTCACAGTGGCTGTGGGAATAGTCCTCCATTGTCCACCAGCCAGTTCAATGACAATCCCAGGTCCTCTATGGATTGCCTCAGGCCGAACCACTCGGGGATCAGCCAGTGTGAGGAAAGCACCCGAGTCACAAAATCCAACAAGTCTCTGTCCATCCAGCACAACCTCCTGCAAGTGCTTACCTCGATGAGCAGAAGTCGTCATAACTGCAGGTCGCACCCCGTAAACTCCTGGTGGTGCAACATGGGCTGAGTCACTAGGCCAGTCCTCACATAGCGGTGCCACATCTTCCTCCATGGCGCTGGGCTGTAAATAATTAACAATCCGATTGGGCGCAGGATCAGTCCTCATTTGAACAGCTGGGCAGGAGACTTGCCGATGCCCTGGCTGTCCACATTGATAGCATCTGAGCTGGGTCTCCCTCCATCCAAGGCGTCCTCTTGGGTAAGGGGTAGGGGAACTTGGAGGCCGGCTCCCACCTGAAGGTGCTGTAGGGGTTTGAAGATGATTCCTCCATGGCCTGGCTGGGCATGAGGCCTGCAAATGCCCGGGATGCCTACAAACATAACACCTGCGCTCTGTTACTTCCTCTCCCCGGCGTATTCCAGAAAGTGCAGTAGAAGCAACTGGAGGCACATTAACACGGGTATCAACATGTGGTGGCTTAGAGGAACGGGGAACAATGGGGACAGAATAACTGGGGGCATCCGGTGTTGTGGAGCTGTTAGGCGTCTCTCCATCCTCCAACAGAACCCTCCACTGAGGCTTGATGGTGAGCACCTCATCAGCTAGAGCAGCAGCTTCCTCCACTGTCGCTGGTTTTCTCTCACGCACCCATTCCCGGATCTCAGCGGGGCACTTGAAGTAAAACTGCTCTTTTAGGAGGACCTGGAGGACGGTCTCCAAGGTTAAGGCCTCCTCTGCCTCCAACCAACGATGCCACAGATGTTTGAGTTTGTGGGCATACATCTTGAAGGACACTTCCTCATCACATGCTAGAGTACGGAACTGAGTCCTGTAAGTGTCTGGCGTTACAGCATAATGTTCTAGAATAGTCTGTTTAATATCTGCATACTCACAGTTCCACCGATGGTCCATAGCTCTATAGGTTGCAGCAGCTCCACCCTCTAAGAGCCCAACCAGATGCCGGACGCGCTCCCTTTCTGGGACTTCCATTAATCGACACTGATGCTCAAAGTCCTGGAAGAAGCCCTCAATCTCACCAGCAGCCTCATTAAACTGCTTGAAGTCTTTGCGGGACACTCTGGGAAGTTCCCTCATGATGGGTGCTGGGGTTACAGTCTGTCTGGAACCTCTCGCGGCTTCCACAGCGAGCTGCTTATCCAGCAATGCCATCTCCTCCATCCTGCGCTCCTTCTCTTCAGCTCCACGCATGGCCTCCCTCTTATCTTCTGTGGTGGCCTCATCTCCAAGCAGTGCCATCTTTTCCTTGTACCACACAACCCATTGACTTTTTTGGGTATTCACCTCCGGCTCCCGTCTTTGCTCCCCTTGCTGTGGAAATTGTTCCTCGGTGCCATCTTGCAGGCAAGCGTGTTCCAATGCCTCAATTAGTTGCTCCTTAGAGAGTCCTTTGTAGCCGACACCTAATTCACGGGCCTTTGTTTGTAGACTCGCCACAGTCCAGTTCCTGTATCCTGAGGTTCTGGTTTCAGACGTCGATTGGCTGTTGTCCTCCATTTCTTCTGCTCTGATCCCGCCGCTGCCAACCAGTTTGTGACGGGGGTGTACAACAGAGCAAAGGATGGACGAGGCCGAGGGACGATCCAACAGGTTTATTAACAGGAATGCAAGAACAGCACACGATAAGTCCACGTAAAACAGATTCGGGGGCCCTTCCCGACAATCCTCGGACTGGATTACAAAGCAATCGTCCTTACAGTAGTCCAAAGAGTTCCACACAATCCCACGGGCCGCCACACAGGCCTAGCTCCGTCCGTGTCCACAGCCACACAGGCTGGAGCTCCTGCTCCCTTCAAGTTTCAGCTCACTCTGCCTGAATCTCCCAGGTAAGCAGAGTTTACACTAGTTGGACTCTAGGCCCACCTCCCCCTACTCCCAGGGATGGAAGTGCCTCAAGAGGATATAACCTTGCATTTTAGGGGGGTGATTACCTACAACAATAGAAATGTACACAGAAGTAGTTCAAATAAGACAATGAACCCAGCTTGAAATAGGAATCTGTACAGCATATACAGTGAGAGGGTAAATTACATCTTCACAATCGCTACTTTAGACCAAGTTCACATACTGCAGATTTTTTGGGGATTTGAGGTGTGAACCCACTGGTCTTTGTGCAGTGGCCTTTTCTCATTAACTGGACAGTGGGCATATTCAGACTCCATGTAGTGATAATACTTGGTCATGATGTAGCGGCATTATTTTGCAATGTATAGTAGTATTATTGGTCTTGGTATGGTGGGTGTTGTTCAGTAACACTATATAATATGTTATTTGGTAATTGCATGACTATTTTTTCGCAGCATTACTCAGCGAGCGTCAGGCCCTGCGCTGCCCAGCGACCGTCATGCCCTGCACTGCCCAGCAACCGTCAGGCCCTGCACTGCCCAGCGGCCCTCAGGCCTTGCACTGCCCAGCGGCCCTCAGGCCTTGCGCTGCCCAGCGGCCCTCAGGCCTTGCGCTGCTAAGTGCATTGCACACAGTCACAAGACAGCAGCGCAGGCGCACAGCACTGCCTAGACTGGTGCTCTGCAGATGAAGCTGCGCCCTCTAATAGTCTACTTACTGGACTGGTAGATGTATGGCCTGGTTAGGATAAAGATTAATTCATAATGTGTATTTGCGCCCCCAGTAACTTTTATACCCCCCCTCCCCCCCCGGCTCCCCAGTAACTTGTATGGCCCCCCAGTAACATATATGCTGTTTGTTATGTTAATATTTTATTGTATTTTTTTTTCTTTGGGGAGGGGCCCCATTCAGGCTTTTACTATGGGGCCCCATGATTTCTATGTACGCCCCTGCTGGTCCCTATATGGGACTTTCACTTTTCCTAGACTGCACAGACAAAAACAAAGAACCATTGCATCCAAATAAAGGCCCGTCCTAATGAAATAAAGACAGACACCATTTTGTTGGCAGATATCGGTCACAGCTTTATTGATATATTATTATTTTACAAAATTTTCCAAACTCATTAAAACTTGTAAAACATATTTTATAAACTTTTTCCAAACTCTTTAGAACTTGTAAAACATAACTTGACTCCAGGTGAGAAGGGACACTCTACCACAGGACCAAGGACTTCCGCTCTCTCACCAGAATGCTGTTGACACATGCCAAGGAGGAGACCAGTCTCAAACTGAACTCCGACCCCCACCATTTGGAAAAAAGGCTTGCTCCAGGCCGCCCTGGATCATAGATAAAATTGTATCCAGACCGATATCTGCCAAGAGCACACCATCTTGAAGCATTAACCTTCGGTTGTCACCTTCCAACTAAAATCATCGGAGCAGACAACTGCCTGCTGATGGCAACCACCTCCAACAAGACCTGAGCCATCTCAGGCCTCGAACCCAACCACTAAGCAGTTCGACAGAGTAGAATCCAAGATTGCGACTGTTACCAGCTTTCTGAATGGCCCAAAACACGTAGAAATTGCCAACAATCCAAAAACCTTTTTTTTATAGCAATGCCGAACCTTTAAAGAAATTAAAGTAAATATGCTATAAAATTGGTTACTTCCTGCAATAAATCGTGCGATGCATATCTGACAAAAAAAGCAGAGCGCAATTTACCAATATGCACTGTATATCAGAGTCTGATAAAGCCCGCCCTGGCAGCCTTAGTGGCTGCCACAATGAAAAGGAATGAGTCCCAAAGTGATCAGGGGGTGAAAAAACGGCAAGCGGTGAGGCAGCACCGAAAAAAGGAGCAGTAAACTGGTACCTAGTAAGGGGGGAACCATCCTAATAAACTAACAGTGAGGTACCAGTAGACCGACAAACAAAAATTCCATCAAACGCAAAGGGCAGGTAGGGCCAGGGGAAGGAACAGTCTAATCCCAGAATCTCTGGCCACTTGGTCAGTTTGGGCTCCTGAATGCGGATACGCATGAAGGGTCAATAAGTAGTATGGCACACAATTGAAGGCAACAAAACTATTCTTGGAGGGTGTGGCGAATTCGCTGACTCTGAGGGCCCAGAAAAGGCCAAGTTAAAGGTTGTGGACAACAGGGATATCTCCCGTGGGATTGAACAAACAGCCTGCATAGTCGATTAACTGAAGAAGCATCAGGTAAAAATTGGGATGCCTCTTATCTATGGATTGGTGGGACTTAAACCAGCCATTAAAGGGATTTGCAAATAACAAGATTTAGTAACGTAGAACATCCCATCAAAAAATGAAACAAAATACAAATAAATGCTTCTGGGCTACAGAGGCGGAAGAACCAAAGTTATAAAGGTGCATCAAATATTAGAGGGTAACCTCCGAACAGGTAAAGTTATCAGAACCGAGGGACCAGCTACCAGCATAACTATACCTAACCACTGTTTCACGCCTATCCATAAAGTTGCCACTTTGAAGGGGGATCTGAAGTCCTAATCTCTGTCAGGAGTTGGTCCCGACAAGATCTCGCAGCGGTGTGGCAATGGCAACCCACCGGGCTGGCATTGGGTACCAGCTGAAAAATCCTGCAAACAGAAACGAGACAATCAATATGGAGCATCACTCTGAGAACCCGTAGCCCATGCTCAGATCCAAATGTGTATTGTATGCAGCGTAACAAACAAAATATTACAGTTGGCTAGTGACTTGTGGCAAAACTCCACAGCAATGACAATAGGGAACGATTCTGAAAGGGAAAAATTAGCAGTAAAACAAAAAGTTAACAAGGTGAGGGCCAGGTGCCCCGGCACCACTGATTGCCAAAAACAGCGCTAAAACCATCAGAAAAAAGACGCATTGGTGAGCAAAAATAAAACCTCGTTAGACACCACAGAACACATGTTGAACATGCACTCATTAAGGTGAAAAGGAATTGAGACCAAATCAGTAAGTCAGAAGTAATACGTAATCCTGTGGTCAGGGTGAAGCGCCCCTAGTGGACAATGAGAGGCGGTGAACTGCATTTGGCGCAATGTAACTTTCCTGTAAAGACACAAATACTTATAACTATACTATGCCTCTAATTCTAATTAGCTCGGGCTGTAATTCTGACCTCTCTAATGCTGCGGTTCAGTAATATAACATCACATAAGTAACAAAATTGTCCAACAGAATTACCAATTAGACAAAGTGAATGTAGTTTCATGGTATGTAGAAAATCCCTTTAAGCTGCACCGTACAAAAACAAAACCCACACTCAATTGAAACAGGGTCTGAATCTTTCGTGCCCTACGTTTGTTTGGGGGCAAAGGGACAACAAACTCAATATCAGCTGAAAAAATGTCAAAAATTGTTTGCATTCATCGAAGTCACTAGAGCAATTAAAGAAAATCATCAAGTAGTGAGTGACAAATTTTGAGAGCGTCTCACACCACCGCACCCATTGAAGAAATGAACTGAAGAGTTCAAAATAATGGAATGACATAAAGCATCCCATGGGAAGTCAAGAATCGCAACAAAAATTGCCCTACATGCAACAACCCATATGGAACAGTACGGATGAACAGGTAACAGACAAAACACAGATTCGATATCACATTAAGCAAAAGTGCACTGCGTCCGAACTCCCGTATAAGAGAAATTACACTGTAAAAAGACACAGAAATCAAAGCTTACTCAGGAGGGATACCATGATTAACAGACCCGCCGTGTGGGTGAAATACAGTAGGTGGTGTATCAATTGAAATCTACCCGGTTCCGTTCCTTTTAGCGACAATAAGGGAGCAATTAGGAAAATTAAATGGAATAAATAAAGTGAAAGAAAAAATACAAAACTGATATGACCAGCCACATCCTTATTGGGATAGTTGTCAAGCCACAAGGGGCATCTCTGATACCTTTACCGGGGTCGTCTGAGACATTTGTACCATTTTACCGAGGACCTTGGAAGGAGAGTGAGGGAATCAAACAGCCAAATGGCTCCGCAGCAAGCAGAACACTCGTGCTAGTATTGCATAACCCAAAGAACCGGAAGTGTCAATCATTAAACAACCAACACGCTCCTGGGCGGCGCACGGCCACCATGGCTGGACCTTGTGAAGCTCCCGGCACAGTGGCCGTGGATTGAAAAGTGGTATACTGGCTTCTGTACGGTCATTAACCTAAGCCAGAAATCCATGGCTTGGACACCCAAACCAATGCCAGGGTGTAGGGGCAAGCCGACGCTGAAAATCCTCATAATACCAACTACACCCATAACCACCGTGAGTTTATAGGAACTATAAATTAGGTATTGATAAATGAACATTTCAGGACCACGGTCGGGATATTTCTGACCCAGGACTGAAAAACCTGTAGCCAATTACTAATCGTTCTCGTGACCCTGGGTTTCTTATCATAAGTACTGAGACAAATATAAACGTGACTTAGTCGACATGATGCTATCACAGGGGGAGTATCCATCAAAACACCACCGCTGACGTGACAGCACAAGACCGCCAGGCATCCTCGAAGCGCCCAATCTCTCAAACAGTGAAGATGGAGAATGCCACCTTAAGGAGCTGTAATGCCTTAATCCCCCAAGCCTCCATGAACACACCGGATGTTCATGTGGATGCCATCTTTGGGGAATTCGCCGTAGATACACCACCGCTGACGTGGGAAGGGGCATACCTCACATCCCCGGGCTGTTCAGTAGCAGACCAATGCCTCTGTGTCCTCGTAGGCTGCACCATAGATGTTCGTGCACACTCATCAGTCACCCTCGAGACGCTTGAGCCCTCAAAAGGAATTCGAAAGGCGACTTCTACCAGATGAGTGTGAATGCCGGCTTCTGTGTGTACGGGAGAAGTTCCGTGAAGAATGCCTCAAGCACCTCCTGCACCAGTCCGGCGAGCGACGCTGATCGTGCAGATCCGACCGATGCAAGGCCATGTGCCCACGCTGCGTTCTATCCCTACAGAAATTTCCGCAGCGATCTGAACAGCACACGTGCCCCCAAACCGCCGCAGAAACAGTCCGTACTGAAAAGCCGATTTCATGTGTGTCGCCCTGGGCAAGCCAGGGGACACAGGTCACACACCACCACACCCCACATCCCAGGTAGGCACACCTAGGCTGAACCAGAAATCCTTGTTGCCTTCCTCCAGGAGTCTGATGATGCACACCAGGGGGTGGGCCAGGCGGTTGGGTCCGCCCACCGAGGAGCTCACAACTCTGGAGGCGGGAGAACCAGGCAGATAGCCCCGGGCAGGGGAAGAGTGAAGTCTAGCTGAGGGCTAGAAAGGAGTAAACAACAGAGAAGTGAAAGTAAGAGAAGTGGAAAAGGAGGAAAGCAAGAAGTGGTGACAGAACAGAGAGCGTGCCAAGCCTGAGAGCCCAGCTTTGTGTAGGGCCAGAACAGCAAGGTCAGCGACGGCGGTGACTGTCCGGAGGGGGACCGTTTGGAAGTTCCTGGAAGGACCCCGTTGGCTGTGTGCCCGGTGGTCTGGAGCAGTGTTCCGAAGGACAGTCAGCACCAGGGCAGGGGCCTCTCGGACCCCGGCAAGGCTAGGAGTCGCCAAATTTGCCGAATCCGTCAGTGAAGGGGACGTAGATTCCCCCAACAACCAAGTCCCGATTGAAGGCAACAGTCCAACCTGTACAACAGAGGCACCGCCACCGCCAGGGCACCAGTCTCTGAGGGCCAGCGCCTGCGGGCAAAGTGTAGTGCTCCTCCGGCCCAGCTTGAAGCCGGGGAGCGGGTTACCGGTGGGGACCCATCGCAACCAACCGTACATACAGGTGCAAGGAAGAGGGACATCACCGTCACCTACCGGGAAAGCAAAGCAGCCGTCTGTGGGACCGTCCTACCAGCCGTTTGGTTTACCGTACAAACTGTGTCCAAGTCTCAGGCTGAGTGAGTACCACAGTGCCGCAAGGCACAGCGCTGCCCCCGCGTCCCTGCGCCCACCAGGCCCTGCACCTCACAAAGCCATCACCGGGCCCCGGGGATCACCAACCCCTACCCACGGAGGGGCAACACAACACCTGGCTGCTCCCCATCACCATCCCCGGGATCCCCGCATTGAGCAGCGGTGGTGCTACACATCACCACAACCGTGGGTGGCGTCACGGACATTATCCCAACACCCCAAACAACCCCCCCTTTCACTCACGGGCGAGGAGTGCCGCTCGAAGAAGCCCCCGGGATCCGGCCTACGGCTCGAGCCACCACTGAGCTGCCGGACCCGAGCAGAAGGGGTGAGCGCGGTGTGCTGACACCCTCCTCCCCGCCCGCGACAACTTGGCGTCACGAACAGGATCTTACCGCTCTGCCGTTTGGTAGAGGTGCGCCTTGTTACCGCCGGAGGTATCCGGCAGAAAAATTTCAGAAGCCGCCATCTTTGGCGCGGAAAAGTTCCCGCTCGAGCGTCTTCTCGAGCAGTAGAGGCGCGAAGGCCAAAACCCCGCCCCGAGAGAGGAGGGGCCGGAAAGAGCTAAGGGGGACGCGATGGCGGCCGGCCGCATGTAGCTGCGGCTATAAAAGCAGGGACGCCAGGACTCTGCAAACATCCCGTTCCTGGAAGAAAGAGAGAAAGCCATCATGTGGATGCCGTCCCGCGACACCGTACCCCCCGCGCCTGGAACCGCGGCGTGGGTGGAGATCCGGACCGCGCAGCTCTACCAACGGCTGCAGGTAAAGATGCAGCTCCTCATGGAGGAGTGGGAGGCCGACATGGCGGACGTTGTAGCCACCGTGCGGAGACGCGAGGAGGAAGCGGAGAAAGGGAGGGTGAGTGACCCACGTCCCGACGCCCTTGAGGGGCCGGTCATCGCGGCTGTGGGGCCCGGTCCAAGCCCTCTCCCTTCGCTGCCTCCCTCGCCACCCGTCCCGGAGGCCGTGACCCCGCCACTAGGCCTGCTACCATTGCAACCGGTAGCAGTACCCAGCGTCCCCGCCCAAGCGGGCCAACCTGTAGCCGGAGCCCGCAGCAAGTCAGCGGTGTTGCCGTGGAAGACTCCGAAGACCGAACCGGAGGCATCCCCTGAGAAACTCCCCGAGCCGGAGCCGATGACCCGCTCCGGGCCGAAGGCCCAGCAGCGGGAAAGCCCCTAGGCCCATCCCCCACACCTCGGCTGAGGTAGCGCCGGGTTGTTGCTGCAAGGCAGTGCCCAAGGCCAAGACACCGCGGGACATGCCGCCCGTAGTCCTGACAGTGGGTAATGTCCAGGATGTCCCGCGGGGCCCGACCCGTGCGCCGGCGCTGGCAGCAGCGCCGTACTGGGATAGGGAGCCGGTACCGCTGGGCCTGGAGATCGCCGAGAGGGAGAGGAAGAAGGCCGAGCTAGTGGCCAGAGCGATCCGGGAGAAAGAGAATCTCTGGCAAGCGACATTCTGTGACCAGGGACTGCTGTACGAGGGACAGGTGAGGCGGTTTGATGTCCGCTGGGGCTACGGGTTCATCTACGAGCCGGGCCTGGAGGCCGAAGTGTTTGTAGCCCGGCGGGATGTGCATGCTCACCTGCCCGAAGAACATCCCGGCCGTAACCTGATGCCGGGAGATATTGTGCAGTATACCCGCCACTTTGGGGAGCGAGGGTGGTTTGCGCTGGACGTTAACCTCAGGAGGGGCCCGGAGGCCCGAGCGAGCGCAGACCTCTACCCCTTGCTGTCACGAACAGCCGGGGAAGTCCCTCAGAAATCCGCAGCTGTTCACTGATTTGTTTACACACGACTACTCTCTAGCGCCCCCCCTTGTCTGCAGGCCACTTTTGGTACTGCAGGACAATGCATAAGATGAGGCTGCTGAGCTGATAATGCCAAATATTGGAGGTCTCACAGCAAGGGTAAATGTATATCTCTGATTCCTGCTGGTGGAATATTTATATACCTCGGTACCCTTAATGATAGCACTCCAATAATTCTATGCAATAACAATTACGCTGCCACCACCCAGACTTTCTACAGGTAGCTGGGGACCCGTTTCAGATAGCATAAGGCCCTTCGGGGTTTTGGATTCGTATATAAAGCATAAGGAAAGAAACTCTTAAATTTTTATATATTTAATCCGAAAATAGGCAGTGTTTAAAGAATATACAAGAATTTACAAAAGGGAACAATACACATTACGGCATAACAGTTACATAAAATAAAAGGTATAAACGTGAAACTTACTAAGCTTGTGCCATAGAAGTGACGTCTGCTTAGGGAGGGAGGGGCTCCAAGAGATGTTAGAATCGGCCAGCATCACCCTTCATGATGCCCTCCACGTGCTGACTGAGCCCCCAAGATAGGAACTGTCTCTTATGCTCTTGCTAGCCCCCCCTTGCCTGTGACATCATTTTACAGTCACTTGTGGGCTGGGCTTGAGATGGTCACAAAGTTCCATAATTCTAGGGTTTTTCATATCTTTGCTCCTGGGTCACACAGGTGAAAGATATTAGCGTCATATTTAATATCTCGATTTTACAGTTACATTGATACCAAACACAACGCCTCTAGCACAATTTTACTGGCCAATACTAATTTGTCGTGATTCCGTCGATCTCCTCGTCAGGTGAGACGGTGCGCTGGGTTCCGCACGACGCAGGGATTCTGGCAATGTGTTTTTCATCTTTCTAGCATTAAAGTCGCACTTCAAAACCTGCTTTGGGAGTTTTCCCGCCAATATTACAAAGAATTGTCTTTCTCTGCAGCTTTTGGCTTTAGTTCTACCATCACCCAAAGTCATAAATACCTTAAGCTTCCAGGCCAATCAGATAATCACCATGACGACCTGTGGCTGGTGAAGAAGAGGGGGATGAAGACCCTTCAACAGTTCTACATGACACCTCCCCCTTTTTGAGGTAGCATGGGAGATTGATTTGCCAATCGTCTCCTAAGCCTACCTCGCTGGCATCCCCCTGCCGGGACAGCCCATCAGCATTGCCATGCTCCACACCCTTCCTGTGTTGAATGGTAAAGTCATACTGCTGTAGTGCCAAGCTCCACCGCAGTAGCTTACCATTGTCGCCGGCCACCCGATGTAGCCAGCTGAGAGGGTTGTGGTCTGTCACTATGGTGAAGTTGCGTCCATATAGGTAGGGCTGCAGTTTCCGCAGGGCCCACACTATAGAGAGGCACTCCTTCTCCACAGTGGCGTAGGCCACTTCCCGGGATAAGAGCTTGCGGCTGAGAAACATCACCGGATGCTCTTCTCCCTTCCCATTTACCTGGCTGAGTACTGCACCAAGGCCAAACGCACTGGCATCTGTCTGAACTATGAACCGTCGGGTGAAGTCCGGGGCTTGTAGGATTGGGGAACTGGCGAGGGCAGCTTTTAGTGCCCTGAAGGACCGTTCACAGTCATCTGTCCAGGTGACTACTTGCGGTAGCTTCTTTTTGGTGAGGTCCGTCAACGGCTTAGCAAGAGCACTATAGTTAGGAACGAACTTCCTATAGTACCCTGCCGTACCCAAGAAGGACATCACCTGCTTCTTTGACTTGGGGGTAGGCCAGGAGGTGATGGCATCAACCTTCCCTGGCTCTGGTTTCAGGGTCCCGCCACCCACTCTGTGTCCAAGGTACTGTACCTCCGTCATGCCGATCTGACACTTCCCTGGCTTTATAGTCAGACCAGCGCTTTGGATCCGCCTGAGCACCTGCTCCAGGTGCCCCAGGTGTTCCTCCCAAGTGGGACTAAAGATGGCAATGTCATCCAGGTAAGCTACTGCAAACCCTCCTAGTCCCTCGAGCAGCTGGTCGACCAATCGCTGGAAAGTGGCAGGAGCATTTCTCATGCCAAAGGGCATGACGAGGGATTCATACAGCCCGAATGGGGTGATGAAGGCGGACCTTTCCTGTGCTTCCTTGGACATAGGAATCTGCCAGTACCCTCGACTCAGGTCCATGATGGTCAGGTACCGGGCCCCGGCTAAGCAATCCAGTAACTCATCGATGCGTGGCATTGGGTACGCATCGGGTGCTGTGATTGCATTTAGCCTCCTGTAGTCCACACAAAACCGGGTTGTCCGGTCCTTTTTGGGAACCAAGACTACAGGCGAGGCCCATGCACTTTTGGACCTCTGGATCACTCCCAGGACTAGCATTTCATCGATCTCCCTTTTTATGTCCTTTTGTACCTCTAGGGATACACGGTATGGGGGTTGACGAACTGGGGAATGACTCCCTGTGTCCACCTGGTGGGTGGCTAGGGATGTCTTCCCTGGGACATTCGTGAAGGTCATCAGGTAGGGCCGGAATACCTCCCGCAGCTGGGACTTTTGGTCCAAGGATAGCTGTGGGTTGAATGCCGCCTCCTCGATAGACCCTCCATCCCGGGCCGAGGCGAGCAAGTCCACCAAGACTTCACTTTCGCCTTCCTCGGGAAGACTACACACAGGAAGAGCAAAGGCTTCCCTGTCATGATGAGCTTTCATCATGTTGACATGGAAGACCTTTTGCCTCTTCCTGGCATGGTCGATGGTGACCACATAGTTTACGTCATTGAGGCGCTGATGCACCAGGTATGGACCCTCCCAGGCCGCCTGAAGCTTGTTCTGGGTCATTGGGACTAGGACCCACACCTTCTGACCCACTTCGTACACCCGCTCTCGAGCGTGTTGGTCGTACCATCGCTTCTGGCTGGCCTGGGCTTGCGCCATATTCTCATGCACCATCTGCGTCATTGACTGCATTTTGTCACGGAGCCGAATGACATACTCCACAACGGACACTTCTGGGGACTTCAGTTCCTCTTCCCAGGATTCCCTTACCAGACCAAGAGGCCCCCGGACTCGTCTGCCATACAGGAGCTCGAAGGGGGAAAACCCCGTTGAGGCCTGTGGTACCTCTCTGTAGGCAAACAGCAGGTGTGAGAGATACCGCTCCCAGTCGCGTCCATGTGACTCAACCAGCATCTTAAGCATCTGCTTAAGGGTACCATTAAATCGCTCACACAAACCATTGGTCTGTGGGTGATAACCGCTTGATATCAGATGCCGCACCTGCATTTTCTTACAGAGAGCCTCCATTAGACGAGACATGAACTGAGTCCCCTGGTCTGTAAGCATCTCCCTGGGAAATCCTACTCGGGAGAATATGGTCAAGAGGGCATCTGCCACCTTATCGGCCCTAACTGAGGACAGAGCCACTGCCTCCGGATACCGGGTAGCATAGTCTACCACAGTAAGGACGAACCGTTTTCCAGAGCTGCTGGGGACGGCCAGAGGCCCGACAATGTCCACAGCGACCCTCTGGAAAGGCTCTTCTATCACCGGCAAAGAGATCAGGGGAGCTTTGGGAGCAGGCCCTGACTTTCCCACTCTTTGACATGTGATACAGGAGCGGCAGTAGTTGGCAACATCTGTCCCCATTTTGGGCCAATAGAAGTGGTGAGACAGCCGGGCCTTGGTTTTGCTGACCCCCAAGTGTCCGGCGAGTGGGATCTCATGGGCAATCCGCAGCAACTCACTCCTAAAGCGGTGAGGCACCACCAGCTGTCTTTCCTTCAGCCACTCTTGTTGGGGGTTACAGGGAATTGTCTCCCGGTACAACTTTCCCTGGTCCCAGAATACCCTCTCCTTATCGGTCTCGGAAGAGGGCTTCTCTGCGAGGTCCCTTAACGTCTCTAGACTGGCATCAGTTCGTAGAGCCACCTGGAACTCTTGGCTAGAGGCAGCCAAAAGTGACGTTAAGGTTCCAACCTCACCGGGACCCTCTGGGACCTGCTCTGGGTCCATAACCAGTTCCGTTATCCCTCTGGGTGAAGAGGTGTCAGAAGGCAAGGTTTCATTTGCGTTCTGGGCACTCTGACTGCGGGTGACAGCACCGATGAAGGCTGTCTCCCCGGGGAATAACCACTCTTCCCCATCAGCCTGACAGGTACTACTGGCTGTGTCACTGTCCGCTGTGACACTGCTCAGCTGCATTTGACCACTGTCCTCGTGGTTCTCATGTCTGCCTCCATCTCTGTCAGCACAGACACTTGCTACCTTGGGGTCGTCCTCAGCCACGTCACCCTGCCGCGTGGCATGGCTGAGTTCCCCTGTACAAATCTCCACTTTATTACCCTGCACAACATTTGTAATTACGTTCTGGGTATCCGCATTCGGGTCGCATGACTTAACAACATTGGCATCACATGATTTAACAACATTTGCATCACATGCCTGATCAACAACATTTGTATCACATGACTTTTTGGATTCGGGAGGATCATCAGGGAGAAATTGTGCAACTAATCGCCCCAGATCAGTCCCCAATAAAACATTGGTTGGTAGATGTTCATCCACCCCCACTTCCCTCCACCCTCTCCCAGCACCCCAGTCGAGGGGAATCAGGGCCATTGGGAAGGAGTGGTGGACACCCCCCGCCAAGGCGACAGTCAGGAGTTTTCCCGGGATAAAGTTTTCAGGGGGTACCAGTTCAGGGCGGACCAGTGTTCTGTCGGCCCCAGTGTCCTTGAGCCCCACAGTGGGGGTTCCGCCTACGGTGATGGGGTGTAGGTTTTCGCAGGCCCTACCACCCGCCTTCCTTGCCAACAGGACCGTTCCAGTAGGCCCTTGGGCCTTGGATGTGGGGTTCCTCTTCTGCCTCTCTGGGCAACCAGAGCTGAGGTGTCCAGGCTGGTTGCAGGAAAAACACCTGCGAGTGTCAGAGGTGGGCCGGGCACTGGTGGATGAAACAGGACCTACGGGAGGTCGGCTGGTAGGGGCAGGGGTGGTTGTAGTTGTCATCTTACCCCCTTTCCAGCTAGTGGTGGACGGCTTCCGCACCTCCGATGCACGGTTGGCCACATAGGCGTCGGCAATCTGGGCTGCTTTTGAGGCCTCCTTGGGCTCTCGGTCCATAACAAACTGTCGAACCTCCACAGGACAGACATGTAGGAGTTGGTCCTTCACCATGAGGTCCTTTAACTCCTCAAAGGTTGTAACGGACAGTCCTTGGATCCACTGGTCAAAGGTGCGCTGGAGCCCACCCTCCAAATCGCTGTAGCTGTCATGAGGTCCGAGCTGGAGGGTCCGGAATTTTTTTCGGTACACCTCCGGAGTCAGCTGATACTTCCGTACTAGGGCCTGCTTTATGGCCCCATAGTCTCCACTCTGCTCTTGAGGGAGACTGGCAAACGCGTCCAGGGCCTTGCCTCGCAGCCCTGGGGTTAAGTATTGTGCCCATTGTGCTGAGGGCAACTGGTACTGCAAGCAAGTCTTTTCAAATCCCCTCAGAAAGGTGTCCAAATTCCCGTCCTTTTCCATCACAGGAAAGTGCTCCGGTCGGGGCTTAAAGCTGCTGGCATTATTGGACTCACCGTTTAGTGAGGAAAATGTCTGCTGCCGGGCTTTGAGGATATTCAATTCATGGTCTCTCTGGGCTTGGCGCTCTCGCTCGGCTCTCTCAGCCTCTCGCTCGGCTCTCTCAGCCTCTCGATATTGCTGAATGAGGTTTAGCCGTCCCTGCCGGTCATCTGCAGCGAATTGTTGTAGAGCCATCTTCAGGAAAGAGTCCATGTTGCCCCGGTCACTGCTCTGGCTTGCAGTTGATGGTGGGGACTCTGCAGAAGCACTATCCTGGGCTTGGCTTGCCTCCTCTTCTCCAGCACTGGGGGAATGAACGTGCTCTGCGTCCCATTGTAAAAGTTCTTTAATGAGGTCCTGCCTCGTTTTGCCATGGCCATCAATCAACTTGGATCTGCAGAGTGCAGCAAGAACCTCCTTCTTCTGCTGATTGTACCAGGCTTCTGACACAGCATCCATAATTGCCAAATAAAAGATAGGATAGAAAACAAGAGAGAAGGGAGGGGGTAACTGCTACACGTACAGTATTGTTCCAGGTATATTTAAACACTGAGTTCAATCCTCAAAACTTTTGCAAGTTTTTAGTGAAAGGGATGATTGCTCAAGCCAGATCACTAATGCTTTATATATCCCACCGCTTGCCACCAATTTGTCACGAACAGCCGGGGAAGTCCCTCAGAAATCCGCAGCTGTTCACTGATTTGTTACACACGACTACTCTCTAGCGCCCCCCTTGTCTGCAGGCCACTTTTGGTACTGCAGGACAATGCATAAGATGAGGCTGCTGAGCTGATAATGCCAAATATTGGAGGTCTCACAGCAAGGGTAAATGTATATCTCTGATTCCTGCTGGTGGAATATTTATATACCTCGGTACCCTTAATGATAGCACTCCAATAATTCTATGCAATAACAATTACGCTGCCACCACCCAGACTTTCTACAGGTAGCTGGGGACCCGTTTCAGATAGCATAAGGCCCTTCGGGGTTTTGGATTCGTATATAAAGCATAAGGAAAGAAACTCTTAAATTTTTATATATTTAATCCGAAAATAGGCAGTGTTTAAAGAATATACAAGAATTTACAAAAGGGAACAATACACATTACGGCATAACAGTTACATAAAATAAAAGGTATAAACGTGAAACTTACTAAGCTTGTGCCATAGAAGTGACGTCTGCTTAGGGAGGGAGGGGCTCCAAGAGATGTTAGAATCGGCCAGCATCACCCTTCATGATGCCCTCCACGTGCTGACTGAGCCCCCAAGATAGGAACTGTCTCTTATGCTCTTGCTAGCCCCCCTTGCCTGTGACATCATTTTACAGTCACTTGTGGGCTGGGCTTGAGATGGTCACAAAGTTCCATAATTCTAGGGTTTTTCATATCTTTGCTCCTGGGTCACACAGGTGAAAGATATTAGCGTCATATTTAATATCTCGATTTTACAGTTACATTGATACCAAACACAACGCCTCTAGCACAATTTTACTGGCCAATACTAATTTGTCGTGATTCCGTCGATCTCCTCGTCAGGTGAGACGGTGCGCTGGGTTCCGCACGACGCAGGGATTCTGGCAATGTGTTTTTCATCTTTCTAGCATTAAAGTCGCACTTCAAAACCTGCTTTGGGAGTTTTCCCGCCAATATTACAAAGAATTGTCTTTCTCTGCAGCTTTTGGCTTTAGTTCTACCATCACCCAAAGTCATAAATACCTTAAGCTTCCAGGCCAATCAGATAATCACCATGACGACCTGTGGCTGGTGAAGAAGAGGGGGATGAAGACCCTTCAACAGTTCTACATGACACTTGCCGGCAGCCCCAGCGCTTGAAAGACCGGAGTAGGGCAATGGAGGCCCGCAGCACCGTCCCCGTTGGGACCACCTGTTTGTTTGAAAAGTTTGAAAGTTTGCAAAAGAATGATAAGAAAGATGATTATCCGAGTTTTCACCTGATTCACCGTGTGATTTGCAACCGGCTGGAGCCGGCAGCGTTGTCCCCGTGGGGACCGTTTAAAAATGCATGGGAACTATCCATGGACAAGCCCGTGAACTTTGCAGGGCAACCACAAACGTTAGTGGCTTGTAAATATGTTGGGTACCGTTACCGTTTCCGCAATGCCGCCTCCGGAGAGGCAGGTTGGAGGGAGGGCCCTGAGCAGAGCAGGCCAGGGCCCAGCCACCAAAGGAACCGGTGGCTACCCTCTGGAGGGAAGGACAGATCCCGCTCGGGTACCGTGTGCTGGACTGTGGGTCAAGGGGTGCTGCCTGGGTTTTAGGGGCAGCATCAGGGCCAGGTTACTTGGGTGGGAGAAAGCGGAAACCGTGACCGTATACCGTTGAAACGTTTAAAGTAAATGTGCCTCCCGTCTTGGGAAGAATTTATTAAAAATGTTATTTTTGTATGTTTAACCCTGTTATCCCCTTTTTACAGAAAAATAAAACCGGTGTAGGACGGCAGCCCGCGGACGGTCTGCATTTTGCTAAGGGGGAATGTGTCGCCCTGGGCAAGCCAGGGGACACAGGTCACACACCACCACACCCCACATCCCAGGTAGGCACACCTAGGCTGAACCAGAAATCCTTGTTGCCTTCCTCCAGGAGTCTGATGATGCACACCAGGGGGTGGGCCAGGCGGTTGGCTCCGCCCACCGAGGAGCTCACAACTCTGGAGGCGGGAGAACCAGGCAGATAGCCCCGGGCAGGGGAAGAGTGAAGTCTAGCTGAGGGCTAGAAAGGAGTAAACAACAGAGAAGTGAAAGTAAGAGAAGTGGAAAAGGAGGAAAGCAAGAAGTGGTGACAGAACAGAGAGCGTGCCAAGCCTGAGAGCCCAGCTTTGTGTAGGGCCAGAACAGCAAGGTCAGCGACGGCGGTGACTGTCCGGAGGGGGACCGTTTGGAAGTTCCTGGAAGGACCCCGTTGGCTGTGTGCCCGGTGGTCTGGAGCAGTGTTCCGAAGGACAGTCAGCACCAGGGCAGGGGCCTCTCGGACCCCGGCAAGGCTAGGAGTCGCCAAATTTGCCGAATCCGTCAGTGAAGGGGACGTAGATTCCCCCAACAATCAAGTCCCGATTGAAGGCAACAGTCCAACCTGTACAACAGAGGCACCGCCACCGCCAGGGCACCAGTCTCTGAGGGCCAGCGCCTGCGGGCAAAGTGTAGTGCTCCTCCGGCCCAGCTTGAAGCCGGGGAGCGGGTTACCGGTGGGGACCCATCGCAACCAACCGTACATACAGGTGCAAGGAAGAGGGACATCACCGTCACCTACCAGGAAAGCAAAGCAGCCGTCTGTGGGACCGTCCTACCAGCCGTTTGGTTTACCGTACAAACTGTGTCCAAGTCTCAGGCTGAGTGAGTACCACAATGCCGCAAGGCACAGCGCTGCCCCCGCGTCCCTGCGCCCACCAGGCCCTGCACCTCACAAGCCATCACCGGGCCCCGGGATCACCAACCCCTACCCACGGAGGGGCAACACAACACCTGGCTGCTCCCCATCACCATCCCCGGGATCCCCGCATTGAGCAGCGGTGGTGCTACACATCACCACAACCGTGGGTGGCGTCACGGACATTATCCCAACACCCCAAACAACCCCCCCTTTCACTCACGGGCGAGGAGTGCCGCTCGAAGAAGCCCCCGGGATCCGGCCTACGGCTCGAGCCACCACTGAGCTGCCGGACCCGAGCAGAAGGGGTGAGCGCGGTGTGCTGACACCCTCCTCCCCGCCCGCGACACATGCGCTCCGCACGCAGCCCCCCCATAGACAGAGCAGGGGCTGCATGCAGAACGCACAAAAGAAGCGACATATCACTTCTTAGAACGCAGCGCCCCGGCAGTAGCCGAAGCGCTGCGCTCCAATACGCCATGTGGGCATGAATTATGCACAATCTTCATAGCTTGTGCTGGGGACGCAGGACGCATGCAGCCACGCTGCGGTGCAGAACGCAGCGTAACTGCATGAAAACACGCCACGTGGGCACATAGCCCAACGCAGAGGGGAAGCGGGACCGATCACTGGTAGGACATAAGCAGGACCCCTGTGGTCTGCAAGGATTTAGACATTGTGAAAGTAGCTGTGGATGTGAAGACGGGGACAGCTTGGGCATCAAGGGTTAATTGAGAACGTGGCAGACCATCACAGGTATGCAGCGCAGGAGGGGAGTTAGGGGTGGGGGGGGGGTGTGGTGTTCACTATTTGGAGGCTCTGAGCCAGGGATACAGGCTGGTGAGCAGACACACTGCCCAAAACCTGCAGAAGAGGAAGTGGTGTCATTGTCCATGGCAGTATATGAGGGGTTAAAGTAATACTGCTGTGATAAGAATGCACTAGAAGTGCTGAGAGCTGCAGGGGAGATGAAGGGGGCGTGGAGCAAACTGTGCTGTGTGAAAACAACAGGGAGGGGGCTGAGGGAGCAACAGTTGTGAGGTGTTTATTAAAGCCTGCCTGCCGTGCTAAAGGCAGGGGCAGGAAAAACAGGGATGCACGTGGGGCAGGGGCCCGAGGGAAGCACCTAGGAGAAGAAACACTTCCCCGGCAGGTGCTGCAACATAGCCCCTATCTGTGACTGAGGAGAGCTGAGCTCTGCAAATAAATGAGCCAGTCATCCCTAACCTTCATGCCACGCATGGGCCTGCAGCGTCTCAAGGATGTGAAGGTCCATCGGGTTTCTCCTGCTTCCACCAGGCAGAGCTGCTCCGGATCCTGGGATACCAGGGGAAGAAGGCCGGACACCGGCCCATACTCCAATATATAGGTAGAAATTACACCCTATAGGTGGGATTGGGAATTCGGGAGGGGCCAGGACGGAGTCCCCTCCCAAACACAGGAAGAGCAGGGCCTGGACGGGAGAGGGGGCTGGACAAAAACAGCATTGGGGTTAACCCCTTGCTGCACAGTCTGGGGCAGTTTCATTATGCACTACACTGCCCACCAGTCTGTTCGCTGGTATAATGCATTATACTGGCAGTGTCAGGGTGCAGATCAGCGATCGGACCCTGCTGCAGGCTGGATCTCACAGCACAGGCCACCATAGATTGGAGACCCAGAGTCATGTGCCCTCCAATTGCCATGACAACCCTAGGTCCCGCGTGATGGTGATACAGGAGAGGTAAGAGAAGCCGCTCTCTGTACCTCTGAAACCTCTATGTGCCATGATCACTATTGATCACAGCAGATAGATGATCACAAAGGGTTAACATCACCAGGACCCGATCCAATCAGATCAAATACAGTTCTGCATCGGAAACCCGGTGCTGGCAGCATGCAGGGGGCGCGATCCCCCCCTGACTGCAGACCGTAGATAAATGTCAGATCTGCACAAAGCCCAACAGAAGGGGACGTTTATCTACCGTCTGCGGTCCTGAAGCGGTTAATTGCCATTTTCTTGGTGAGAGATGCCCATTAAAGGGAATCTGGCATCAGACGTTTTGCTGCAGCATAATGTAGGGGCAAAGACCCTGATTCCAGTGATGTATCCCATACTGGCTGCTTGCTGCAGGTTTGATAAAATCACACTTTTATCTGCTGCAAATCCAACAGTTCTGTGAATGCTGATCTTTGTATGTCCCCCCAGCCCGCACCACTGATTGTAAGATTTCTGTGTGCACTGTGCATAGGCAGAAAGCTGCCAATTAGTGGTGGGTGATGGGTTACACAGAGACCATGAATATGGAGAACTACATGGCAGTAGGTTTACTAGTCTTCTACTGATATTCTGCTGTTGATAAAAACATTTATTTTATTAAAACTACAGGAAGCAGCCCAGTAATTGACACCACTGAAATCACGGTCTCTCCTCCTACATGATGCTGCTCTCAGATTTCAGGGTCTAGGTGTGCACTATGGTTAGTTTTCTTTATGTTAATGTGTGACATTCTGTATGATTTTTACCAGGACCCATTGACATTGGAGACACGTGGCAGCTACTGATGATGTCCCCCCTGAGGAGACCACTGACCTGGAGAATAAAGCCTTGTTACACGGACTGGAGGGCAAATACCTCACCACTGTTTCCATTGCCAGGTGGCTATTAAAACCAATTCCGGAAAGAATGGCAAAGACATTTGGCAGGTGACCATACCAGATGAATTCATCCCCTAGTAGATTTATGGCAGGAAATTAGGATATGTGTAGCACCCTGGGGGCAGGGGTCATCAGGCACCATAGTCTCACGTACCTGCGTGACTCGTCACGGGCCGGTGTGATGATCTGGGATGTCGCGGTGGCCTGCCTGGCTTCGTTCCCCGAGGTGTACACCAATAAGGAGGGTAGATGATGGGGGTAGTAGTAGGTTGAATGTCGTGACACCACCTTTGGTATGCGGCCAGGGAATTAGCCGCCGCTGCTGTCGCTGTCCTCCGAGGTGGATGGTAGAAGCAGCCAGAGATTGTATCGCTCCCCACAGGTGGAGCGGGCCCCGGGGAGGATGATGAGAGAAGTAGTGATGGCGTGAGGCGCGGGGCGGCGGTACAGGTAATAAAGAGTCCAAACCACTTGCTGCGGTTCCAGGTGGTTTACTCAGTCTTTAGTGCCGCTCACCCGAGTATTACCGGTCATCTGCTGTGATGGGCTCCGTCGAACCCGAATCCTTTAGAGGTCAGTCCCGTATGGTGCTCGGTGAGTTCCTTTCTCCTAGCGCCGTGCGTGTTGGATCCCCGTGGCTTAAAGCTACTTGGGGACCCCAGTTCGTCTCGAGTAGTACTCTAGTCCCTCTCCCCTCGGCAACTGCGTGAACTCCTATGTCCCAGCAGATCACCTGTGAGACACGTCTGCCCCTTTGCTCTCCTGCCAGAGAACTCTAACTGTTGTGTTGGCTCCTAACTCCCCCTAAGTGGCCGCCCCTCCCCGGGTTCCTGTCACATGTTTGAAGGCAACCTTAAAGGCCCCGTCACACTAAGCAACATCGCTAGCAACATCGCTGGTAACGAACAACTTTTGTGACGTTGCTAGCGATGTTGCTGTGTGTGACATCCAGCAACAACCTGGCCCCTGCTGTGAGGTCGTTGGTTGTTGCTGAATGTCCTGGGCCATTTTTTAGTTGTTGCTGTCCCGCTGTGAAGCACACATCGCTGTGTGTGACAGCGAGACAGCAACAACTAATGTGCAGTGAGCAGGAGCCGGCTTCTGCGGAGGATGGTAACTAATGTAAACATCGGGTAACCAAGAAGCCCTTTCCTTGGTTACCCGATATTTACCTTTGATACCAGCCTCCTCCGCTCTCACTGCCTGTGCTGCCGGCTCCTGCTCTGTGCACAGATAGCTGCAGCACACATCAGGCAATTAACCCGATGTGTGCTGTAACTAGGAGAGCAAGGAGCCAGCGCTCAGTGTGCGCTGCTCCCTGCTCTGTGCACATTTAGCTGCAGCACACATCGGGTTAATTAACCTGATGTGTGCTGTAACTAGGAGACTGGGGGCTGGTCACTGGTTGCTGGTGAGCTCACCAGCAACTCGTGTAGCCACGCTCCAGCGATCCCTGCCAGGTCAGGTTGCTGGTGGGATCGCTGGAGCGTCGCAGTGTGACAGCTCACCAGCAACCTCCTAGCAACTTACCAGCGATCCCTATCGTTGTTGGGATCGCTGGTAAGTTGCTTAGTGTGACTGGACCTTTAGACCCTACCCTAGCCTGGTTCCCTTTGGGGAGGGCAACCTGGTTGTGTATTTGAGTGTGTAAGTGGTGAAACCGTTACCGACCTCTGGATCCAGGTGCAGCATTACATCTTAAATCATTTGCAATACTCTGTGGCGACTGAAGCCTCAGGGGCGCCACACATGAACCCGACACCAAAAAATGGACAAAGTGAAGAACCATAGACAAATAGATTAGCCAGAGAAAATTAGTGCAGCGGATGAGACACTTTCCTCTGACATTGGAGATGTCCAGCAGTGCCATCAGCTCAGGACTGGCAGCAGATTTATTCTCTTCCAGTTTGTACTTTGCGTCTCCATTATGAAGAGTGTAATAGACATTGGCATTGATATTGTAGGTAAATGATAAGGTCTTGGTTGTCCATTAATGTGTCCCCTGTGTGATCACAAATACTATAATATACAATGTGCTGCTCCTCTATTCCAGAAATCCTGAACTGGTTCCTCTGTACAAATGGGTTTTCCCATCTCATTACGTGACTGTATGTCACAGGAATCTACTGTCACAATGATTATTGGGGCTAAAGCTTGTTTTTCCTCTGGATCCTGAATATCTTGTTCCCTTCAGTGTTTTTCCTTGCACAGGGGTGTATGTGTCTCCCACTATACAGGGAACTGCAGCCACCACAATTAGTGATGAGCGGGCACTGCCGTGCTCGGGGGCTCGGTGCTCGTAACCAGCAGTCGGACACTCGGATGGGCTCAACTCATGTACCGAGTGTAATGGAAGTCAATGGGGTCTCAAGTATTTGTCTGGAAAATCTTCTGGAAAAATGTTCGAGTTCTGCATTGACTTCCATTATACTTGGGTACTTGAGTTGCGCCCATTGAGTGTCCAACTGCTGGTTACGAGCACTGAGCCCCCGAGCATGGCAGTGCCACTCATCACTAATCACAATATCATATGTGACATGGGATTGGGATATAATTACTGACCCCCTAGTCGAGCTGTGTCCTCAGATTTAATATTCCTGAATACAGAGAATTATTGGATATTGATCTTCTTATTCTCTTCATGACGGGGCCAACTTCCATTTTTGTGCTGTACTTTCCTCCTCTTCTTTCTTTTTTTCTATTTTTCTGTCCACTTGTACATATGAGGGTTTGTTTTTTTGCGGGACGACTTGTACTTTTGAATGACACCAATCATTTTACCACATAATGTAGTTAGATTCCCCCACCCCATTTTCATGTATGGTAAAATTGTGAAAAAAAACAAAAAACCCTGCAACGCTGACATTTTGGTTTTTTTGGGAATTACTTTTACAACATACTCTGTGGTAAAAAATTACCTCCCAATAGAATTCTCCTGCTCAGTATTATTACAACAACAGCAAACGTGTCCATTTATTTTTTTTTACTTATTACTATTATTATTCTGGAAAAAAACTCTGAAATTTAAAAAAAGAAAAAAAAAAAATATTGGGGGATTGTCGCCATTTTTTGAGACTCGCAACATTTTAATTTTTCCGTTAATGTAGCCGTGTGATGGCTTATTTTTTTGCAAGGCGACATTTATATTGATACTATATGGGATCGATATGCTGTTTTGATCGCTTGTTACAGCATTTTGTGTAGTCTGACAACGAACAAAAAAAAAAAGCGTTTTTGAATTTGTTACTTTGTTCACAAATACGGTTAATTATTTTTATACATTGATCTATCAGACTGTTCTGAAAGCGGCAATGCCAGATGTTTTTTTTTTTTTAATTCTTTATTTTTAATGTGGAAAAAGGGGGGGGGGGTGATTTTAGACCCTTTTTATTTTTGTGGTTGTATTTCTCCCTTTAGAGGACTTACCCCTGTGATCGTCTGGTCGTTAGTACTATATACAGCCGCACACCACCATTGCTCTATGTAGTAAAAAAAACATGGTCTGCTTTGATGCTCGGCCACAGGCAGGGCTTCAAAAGAGCTTCATAATGAAACACACGGAGATCCTTAACAGACCCCCAGCTGTCATATGAATCAATCAGCGACCTGTGATCACGTCAGGGGTGTGCCAATTGTCTTATATATTGACGTGTCCCCATATTATATGGCTGTTAATGCCGCTTTCAGAGTTTGACAGTTTGTGATTGTGACTGATGATGCTGCGTTGCATCTTCCGCCCAACTGATCAGTCGTGGAACGACTGACCGTCGGGCGGCAGGAGCGCAGCCTGTAACGTTTTTTGAGCAGCGCAATCCGTATGTTTTCACTGCGCATGCTCATCGGCGGCCGAACGATCAGCTGATCGCTCGGCCACCGGCTATTGTGAACGATCAGCTGATTGCTCTCATAAGCCGGCGGCCGGCTTCTGTGAGCGATCAGCTGATCTCCCAGCCACCGGGTAATCATTAGCCGGTCACTTGGAGATCAGCTGATCTCTCTCAAAAGCCGGCGGCCGGGAGATCAGCTGATCGCTCACAAAAGCCGGCCGCCGGCTTATGAGAGCGATCAGCTGATCTCCCGGCCGCCGGCTTATGAGAGCGATCAGCTGATCTCCCGGCCGCCGGCTTATGAGAGCGATCAGCTGATCTCCCGGCCACCGGCTTTTCAGAGCGATCAGCTGATCTCCCGGCGACCGGCTAATGATTAGCCGGCCGCCGGGAGATCAGCTGATCGCTCTCATTAGCCGGCGGCCGGGAGATCAGCTGATCGTTCACAATAGCCGGACGGAATCCGCTTTCTCATCCAATACTTGTCATCCGTTGTACAACGCATCAGTCACATGCGTCAAGCAACGCATGTGACTGATGCAAAACAACGGAAATGTGAACCTAGCCTTATGGGACCAGAAAACACGAGAAACACAACAGAGGATGGAGACTCAATGGAAATAAAGCAGCAGACAAAGATATAAGGGTGAAAAATCAAAGAATTTTATTAATAGGGGGGAGGTTGGGGAGAAGGTAATTTTGATAAATGTCAAGGATATATTAGATCCAATGACTTCAATTAATTCAGGGGAACAGGAAAAACTCATTCCCAACTCCACTTAGGAAAGTCAGACTAGTTCCCTGGATTAACTATTAAACACTTTTTATTAATCCAAGGGAAGGCGAAAAAACCTCATTGAGCCATCGGCCAATTCAGCTTCAATTGAGGAAAAATTCCTTCCCGACTCCACGAATGGCAGTCAGACTAGTCCCTGAATCAATCACTAAATAATTGTATTATTGATTCGGGAGGTGGATGAATGGTGGGGGGCAGATGTGTTGATCCAGAGGAAGGAGAGAAAAAAACCCTTTATGACATCTGCCAATTTGTCCTGAATATAAGGGGAAAAAACAATCCTTCCTGGATCAAATGCCCAGACGGATACTCACCTCATTCCCACCGCATGAAGTGTAGAGGTGGAAACCTGGCTCCAAGGCAACGTGGTGGTCTTCATCCTGGAATTGCTGGTCCTGGGTAGAATTCGTTCTTCACAGCCAAAGGAATCGATGTCTTGAGATGACGAGTCGGGCCAGAGGTCAGAGGATTCAGAGCCAAGAGACACAGGTAGAAATGATGTTATTCACGGCACCGAGAGGGTCGTAGTCCGGAGCGAGCCAAGGTCAGGGACACAAGCAGCGGGCGGAGGAGGCACAGGGTTCTGGGCAGGTTGCTCGGGTTCATCCTACTGTGTCCAGATTGGTGGAAAAAATGAATAGTCGGACACAGGGTGAAGAGGTGGTTTATCTTCCGGCCAATCCAGATGGTTCACTCCAGAACATGCTGCAAGAGAAAGAAATGCACAGAGGTATAATAACAGCAGTTCCTGGTAATATTCTCACATTTCTAACTGCTGTTATCATCATAGCATGGAAATCCTAAAAGCTTTTTGTAATAAGCTTTTACTTACATGGAAAGGTATACATACATACAGACACACACTGCTATGCTGCATACATACATATAGACAGACACACACATACTGCTCTGCTACATACATACAGACACACACATACTGCTCTGCTACATACATACAGACACACACATACTGCTCTGCATACATACATACAGACACGCATACTGCTCTGCTGCATATATACATACATACATACAGACACACATACTGCTCTTCTGCATATATACATACATACATATAGACAGACACGCATACTGCTCTGCTGCATATATACATACATATAGACAGACACGCATACTGCTCTGCTGCATATATACATACATACATACAGACACGCATACTGCTCTGCTGCATACATACATACATACATACAGACACGCATACTACTCTGCTGCATATATACATACATACATACAGACACGCATACTGCTCTGCTGCATATATATATATACATACATACAGACACGCATACTGCTCTGCTGCATATATACATACATACATACATACATGCATACTGCTCTGCTGCATATATACATACATACATACAGACACGCATACTGCTCTGCTGCATATATACATACATACATACAGACACGCATACTGCTCTGCTGCATATATACATACATAGATACATACACGCATACTGCTCTGCTGCATATATATACATACATACAGACACGCATACTGCTCTTCTGCATATATACATACATACATACAGACACGCATACTGCTCTGCTGCATATATACATACATACATACAGACACGCATACTGCTCTGCTGCATATATACATACATACATACAGACACGCATACTGCTCTACTGCATATATACATACATACAGACACGCATACTGCTCTGCTGCATATATATATACATACATACATACAGACACGCATACTGCTCTGCTGCATATATACATACATACATATAGACATGCATAGTGCTCTGCTGCATATATACATACATACATACAGACACGCATACTGCTCTGCTGCATATATACATACATACATACAGACACGCATACTGCTCTGCTGCATATATACATACATACATACATACACGCATACTGCTCTGCTGCATATATACATACATACATACAGACACGCATACTGCTCTGCTGCATATATACATACATACATACAGACACGCATACTGCTCTGCTGCATATATACATACATACATACAGACACGCATACTGCTCTGCTGCATATATACATACATACATACAGACACGCATACTGCTCTTCTGCATATATACATACATACATACAGACACGCATACTGCTCTGCTGCATATATACATACATACATACAGACACGCATACTGCTCTGCTGCATATATACATACATACATACAGACACGCATACTGCTCTGCTGCATATATACATACATACATACATACACGCATACTGCTCTGCTGCATGTATATATACATACATATATACATACACGCATACTGCTCTGCTGCATATATACATACATACATACATACACGCATACTGCTCTGCTGCATATATATATACATACATACATACAGACACGCATACTGCTCTTCTGCATATATACATACATACATATAGACAGACACGCATACTGCTCTGCTGCATGCATACATACATACATACAAACACACACCTTGCTCTGCGGGGCCCACACAAGCGGCTCCGGGGGCCACACACGCGGCTCTGCGGGGCCCACACAAGCGGCTCTGCGGGGCCCACACAAGCGGCTCTGCGGGGCCCACACAAGCGGCTCCGGGGGCCACACACGCGGCTCTGCGGGGCCCACACAAGCGGCTCTGCGGGGCCCACACAAGCGGCTCTGCGGGGCCCACACAAGCGGCTCTGCGGGGCCCACACACGCACGGGGGGACAGGGAGGGGCGGGGAGGGAGTGATGTCCCACATACTGATCAGGTCACGGTGCAGATGGGGCCCACACAGCGCTGAAGGGAAGCGATGTGCTGGGGGTCGCTGGCTGGCACTGTGACTCCTTCATCTGTGGGACCGAGCAGGACGCCGGGCGGTAGCTCCGCCCACAGATGATGCTCAATGCAGGAGAACACAGTGAACGCTGTGGTCTGCGGGCCTTAAAGGGCCGGCAGCCACAGTTTCCAGTGCCAAGGACTGCGGTCCCCGGAACTCGGCCCGGGGGCAGCAGAACTGACGAGGCCGAGTGGGCCCCCCCAGCTCTCCAGGGCCCCGGCATTTGCCCGGGTATGCCGCGTGCTGACGCCGGCCCTGCGTCTACGTCTAGCCATGTTGGAAATTTTGGCTTTTCGGTGGTAATTGACTTGTAGACGGCTTGCTTCTGGGGGCCGTTGTTAAATGGGGAACGTCAAGTTGACATTTTGGACACCACTATCCCCAGGCTCCACCAGTCTACTGCTGCAGTGTAGGATTTCTCCAGGAGCACTTCTGGGGCCATGTAGCGGAAAGTTCCCGTCCGTCCATAGATCTTTTTGGACGCAGTCAGTCCGTCTTTTGCCACCCCAAGATCTATAATTCAGGCGTGACCATCTTTATCCAGCATGATGTTGGCTGGTTTGATGTCTCTGCAAAGAAAAAAGAAAATGTATTAGTTTGTCTATATAACCACAGGACATATTTGAAAGGTGATACAAGAGACTAGTAAAACATGCATCTCTTACCGATGGGCGATGCCATGGCCGTGGAGGAACTGGAGGCCACAAATTAATTCTGCTGTGATAAACCTGATGAGAGAATAGACTGTTTAGTATCAATGACGTGAAATCATCCTGAGGATAAAACTTATTACAATCTCTAATAGAACCTATTGACGACCCATTGTCCGAATGTTTCCATATTTTCCTATATTTTGCCATTTTTCATTGTTAGATACTCACCGTGTGGTCTCGATGTTCAGTTTGCCGCTCATTTCAATAAGTGACTCAAGGCTGCCACCGGACAAATACTCCATGATGAAATAGGCCTGGCTCTGGAAATAAAAATCAATATATAGATATTATCCTTAGCTGCATGTAGCACATATATTTCATGGTAAAGATGTTTGGAGCATGGAGACCCTTCTGTACCTGAGACTGCAAAGCGGCATCCAGATGACTCACGAATGGGCAGTCTCTGGCCGCCCGGAGTATGCGCGCCTCTCGCCGTAGGGCTTTGGCATTGTCCTGTTTCTCAATGATCTTAATGGCCTTGTAGATGTTTTGGCCACGGACTGATGCCAGCACCACCTGAGGAAAAGACAGGGAAAATAGCCATTAAAGAGGTCACATTTTTATTTTTTTTTCCTCCCCTTCTTCTAAGAGGTATAACTTCTTATTTCTCCATTGACATAACCGAACGAGGAATTTGTTTTTTGCGGGATAATTTGTAGTTTTGAATGACACCATCCATTTTACCATCCACTGTACTGAAAAAAAAGGAAATAAATTCTAAAATGGGGTAAAATTTGTGTAAAAGAAAATTAAAATATTCTGCCCTTGATTCTTTTGGATTTGTTTTTACTGTGTTTGTTGTATGGAAATATAAAGGCCGCTTTACACGCTGCGACATCGCTACCTAAAGCACCCGCCCCCGTGGTTTGTACGTCACAGGCAAATCGCTGCCCGTGGCAAACAATATCGCCGGTACGCGTCACACATACTTACCTTCCTAGCGACGTTGCTGTTGCTGGCGAACCGCCTCCTTTCTAAGGGGGTGGTTCGTGTGGCGTCACAGCGGCGTCACTAAGCGGCCGCCCAATAGAAGCGGAGGGGCGGAGATGAGCGGCTGTAACATCCCGCCCACCTCCTTCCTTCCGCATTGCCGGCGGCCGCAGGTAAGCTGTAGTTCGTCGTTCCCGAGGTGTCACACGTAGCGATGTGTGCTGCCTCGGGAACGACAAACAACATGCAACCTCTACAATCAACAATTTTTTGAAAAGGAACGACATGTCAATGATTACAATTTGGTGAGTATTTTCCATCGTTAACGGTCGTTCTTTGATGTCACACGCAATGACGTCGCTAACGATGCCGGATGTGCGTCACGGAATCTGTGACCCCGGCGATATATCATTAGATATGTTGTTACGTGGAACGGGGCCTTAAGTCTCCAGGTCAATATAATCACAGCTGTTGTAGCAGGATAAGGCACAGCCACAAAACTAGAAACGGAGGTGCACTTGTCAGTTCCCATACCATATACATTCAAGTTAAACTAGGCACTCTTCAGGGTTTATTTTGAATGAAAAATTTATTTCCCAAAAAATTATTTGTTGTGAACATGTGATGTTTCGGCCACGTGATGGCCTTCATCAGACAACTCACATAAATGTAAGTACTGGAGCAAGTACACAAGCAGCAACGTGTATGGTACATCAAATCAAAGCAGCGTCTGCAACTTATTAAAACCAAGGTCAGTAGGAAGATAGCAACATAAGCAGTTTAGACAATATTATGCCAAAAAAGAGATGCACCTTGTAACAGGAGCCAGTGTCAGCATGGAATGGCGGTATAGAGCAGGGGTATCCACCGCTATACAGCGCCTCAGACGTTGCTGCTTGTGTATTTGCTCCGGTATTTACATTTATGTGAGTTGTCTGATGAAGGCCATCACGTGGCCGAAACATCACATGTTCACAACAAATAATTTACAACATGAACAATGTATATATATGTATATATATATATAAAAATGTATTAAAGAATCATAGAAAATACTCGTAGCCTTTTTCTCACTATGGAAAGTTATATATCTACCTATTTATGTCCTTACAGTGTGTTTATATATCTACCTATATGTGTGTGTGTGTACATATATATTTATATGTGTGTATATATATATATATATATATATATATATATATATATATATATATATATACAGTGCCTACAAGTAGTATTCAACCCCCTGCAGATTTAGCAGGTTTGATAAGATGCAAATAAGTTAGAGCCTGCAAACTTCAAACAAGAGCAGGATTTATTAACAGATGCATAAATCTTACAAACCAACAAGTTATGTTGCTCAGTTAAATTTTAATAAATTTTCAACATAAAAGTGTGGGTCAATTATTATTCAACCCCTAGGTTTAATATTTTGTGGAATAACCCTTGTTTGCAATTACAGCTAATAATCGTCTTTTATAAGACCTGATCAGGCCGGCACAGGTCTCTGGAGTTATCTTGGCCCACTCCTCCATGCAGATCTTCTCCAAGTTATCTAGGTTCTTTGGGTGTCTCATGTGGACTTTAATCTTGAGCTCCTTCCACAAGTTTACAATTGGGTTAAGGTTAGGAGACTGACTAGGCCACTGCAACACCTTGATTTTTTCCCTCTTGAACCAGGCCTTGGTTTTCTTGGCTGTGTGCTTTGGGTCGTTGTCTTGTTGGAAGATGAAATGACGACCCATCTTAAGATCCTTGATGGAGGAGCGGAGGTTCTTGGTCAAAATCTCCAGGTAGGCCGTGCTATCCATCTTCCCATGGATGCGGACCAGATGGCCAGGCCCCTTGGCTGAGAAACAGCCCTACAGCATGATGCTGCCACCACCATGCTTGACTGTAGGGATGGTATTCTTGAGGTCGTATGCAGTGCCATCCAGTCTCCAAACGTCACGTGTGTGGTTGGCACCAAAGATCTCGATCTTGGTCTCATCAGACCAGAGAACCTTGAACCAGTCTGTCTCAGAGTCCTCCAAGTGATCATGAGCAAACTGTAGACGAGCCTTGACATGACGCTTTGAAAGTAAAGGTACCTTACAGGCTCGTCTGGAACGGAGACCATTGCGGTGGAGTACGTTGCTTATGGTATTGACTGAAACCAATGTCCCCACTGCCATGAGATCTTCCCGGAGCTCCTTCCTTGTTGTCCTTGGGTTAGCCTTGACTCTTTGGACAAGCCTTCCACTTCCGGATGATGCTCCCAACAGTGGAGACAGGTAGGCCCAACTCCTTGGAAAGGGTTTTGTACCCCTTGCCAGCCTTGTGACCCTCCACGATCTTGTCTCTGATGGCTTTGGAATGCTCCTTTGTCTTTCCCATGTTGACCAAGTATGAGTGCTGTTCACAAGTTTGGGGAGGGTCTTAATTAGTCAGAAAAGGCTGGAAAAAGAGATAATTAATCTAAACATGTGAAGCTCATTGTTCTTTGTGCCTAAAATACTTCTTAATACTTTAGGGGAACCAAAAAGAATTCTTGTGGTTTGAGGGGTTGAATAATAAATGACCCTCTGAATAAAGTTTTCACAATTTAAAAAAAAAAAAATAAAAAAAGAAATAACATTCTTTTTTGCTGCAGTGCATTTCACACTTCCAGGCTGATCTACAGTCCAAATGTCACGATGGCAAGTTAATTCCGAATGTGTAAACCTGCTAAATCTGCAGGGGGTTGAATACTACTTGTAGGCACTGTATATATATATATATATATATACACATACACAGTACATACATATTTTTTTATATATATATATAAATGTAGAAATGACAACTGATCTCACATTAGTATAAAATCAAATTGCTTGTAAAGGCAAATTTCAAAAAAATAATAATTCATTAATCACTGTATAAATATTTCATTAAAGTGCAAGTCCTTATAATGAAAAACATGTGCATGTCCAGTAGGAATATTGAAAGAATTTTTACATATGTGACTACACATAGGAGAGCAGTTATAGAAATCAGGATCCTATGGGACCCGGTAAGGCTGCTTTCACACATCCGGTTTTTCCTGTGTGGCACAATCTGGCACTTTGCAGGAAAAACGCAACCGTTTTTTTTTTGCTACCGGTTGCGTTTTTCCTACATAGACTTTAATTAGTGCCGCATTGTGCCGCATGGGCTTGCGTTCCGTCCGGTTTTTGCCGCATGCGGCAGATTTAGCCGATGCGGCGGCCGGATGGAACGTTGCCTGGCACGTTTTTTTTTGCGGCAAAAAAAAACCACATCGCGCCGCATCCGGCCGATGCGGCACATTTTTCAATGCATGCCTATGGACGCCGGATGCGGCGCGATGCGGCAAAAACCGCATCCGGCCGCCACATGCGGTTTCGTCCACTGCGCATGCTCAGTAGCGTGCCGCAAGCGGCAAGAACCGGATGGGCCGCATGTAAAAAACTTATGCAAAGGATGCAGGATGCGGTGCTCAAACCGGATGTGTGAAAGCAGCCTAATAGTACACCAATGTTTTTTCCAGAATTAAGGAGAACTAAATTTAACAGTTCCAACTTCATTTTGATAAATGCACTAAACAGCAGTGGTAAAAAAAAAGAAACCCTCCAAACTCTGCAAAGTAGTGCAAGGTGCATACACATTCAAAATATATATATTGCAAGACTAATAAATGCCAATATAAAATGCCAACTGTTTGATAACAATGTAAAGTAACCATTGTTCGCATGCCACAGCATTCAATTGGCTACTCAATAGAAAGAAGGGGTGTAACCATACTTAAATAGTAATGGGGCAGGTAAAAGTCAGGTAAGTATAAAAACTCTATCCCCGATGCCATATAATGCTGCTCCATAGTGAACAATGGACAAATATTCACAGGAAAATATACATGTAAATAAACATTGCTATACTTAGTCTGCCACTGGGAACCCCCTGATGCATGTTTCGTTGCACCACTGAACATGTTACAACTCTAGCTCCATCTATATTATTATAGGGCTTGCATAGACATAATATCATGGAGAAAGGAAGGACCTACTGATACAAGGGCAGGTTACAATATTGCAGTATAATAATTGTACACAGGTAAGACTTATAAGGTGCAGGTCCCACTGTTACGTGTAGCGCACCATACTGAGTAGCAGTCACATATATTATGACCTGCCATTTACCAAATAATTAGACATCACTGACACATTTTATAACATTTTTCAAATTTACATTACATCAAAACCACATTGGAGTATTCCATGGAATAGAGTCCGAGCTTCATTAATAAAACAAGAAACCTTTATTCATTTTTCCACACATATCAGACATTAACCTTCTACCTAAAGTTCTGACCGGAAACTGTCACTTTGTACTATAAGGACCACACTAGGAAATCCTCACCCTCACTGCAATGTATGACCCGGGCAATGTCATTAATATCTATAGTCACATATACTTGTAGTAACATCTAACACATGGGACTTGTCTAATCCTCCTCATATTATCTATATATCTAGAACTACCACCACATTGTAGATGAGATGTGAATGTGTTCTCTACCTGCTCTTGGCCCTTCATCCTCCAACTCTCTGGTGTTGGGTCCAATAATCCTCTTCTTCTTCTTGATGTCTTCCTCGGGGCTGGCTTCTCTCTTCCTCTTCTCTTGTCCTCTCTCCTCTTCTCTCATCTCTCCTTCTTCTCTCATTCTCTCATCGTTTTCTTGTCCACTGTACGTCATTTTGAAATTCTCTCGCAGAACAATCCAAACTCTCTTCTGCACAAGGCCGTCGACAGTTGGAAAGTGAGCGGCAGTTGAGCGCATGCCAGTCACATGACCTCAGGATGGAAGTCTCAGTGGGCACCTGCTATGTTGGAGGTTGGCAAGTGCCCACTGTATTGTAGACATCATGAGTGGCATCTAGGGTGCAGATACATATAGAAAATCATGGGTGAGGTTTTGGTTGATGTGATATTAAGGAAAAAAAAACCCAAGATGGAAATTCATATTTTATGGCTTTTATGTCTGAATTTGCAGTGGTTCCCATGTTTCATTCCTTCTCTAATGGGGTTAATTATAAATAAAATTGATGGCAATGTGGACAGTTTGAGAAATAAAATAAATTAGATAATCCTTGTGAGGGGCAGCGTTGTCTAATACTCAAAGGCCTTGATTTGTCAAGACCGGCGTTGTTAGTTAACGCTATACTTCGACTGGAGAGGGGAGTATATCTTAAAAGAAGTTGTATAAGATCTGGGGGGCGGTTGGGTACCCCGGGCCTTCCCTCCTCGGCGTTACTGCAGGACAGTGCGGGGACCAGGTCCTTCTTCTCGTAACCGGTTGATAAACCTACTGGAATCGAGTGAAATGTGTATTACTGGATTCATATGGTCGCTAAAGATGTTGGGTAAATTATATTATGGGTCGTATATTGGGAAATAATATGTACTTTGTGACCCATACTGAGGTGAGGCGTGGACTACAGGCGCATTGTTTACTATGTAACTTGCTGTTTTTCTCACTGACTAAAGGTTTTTCCCCTTTCTGTGATGTTTTTGTGGGCAAACAAATTTTTATATGTGTTGTGTAATTTTACTGTTAAATAAAAATGAATCTGATTTAAAAAAAAAAAAAGACCAGTGATGTTCACGTCAGTCATTTTGGTGCAGCTGCCAAAGACGCCATTCTCCCGTTATAGAAATATTTTGTGACTTTTTAAAGTGTTTTACGTCAGATTTCTGGTGTGAGCACTTTGATGAATTATGGCCAAATTGTCGTGTCTATACTTCTGTATTTCCAGCTAACCCTTAAGGGCTTATGCGCACGTTGCGAACTCACATGCATTTACGCTGCGTATTGCACTGCAGGGTAAATGCATGCATCCTGTGTTCCCTGAACAATCTATTAAGATTGTGCATGACACGTGCGCACAATGCTTTTCTGAACACAGCGATTTGGGTGCTAAAATGACTCAAATCTATGCATTCATAAAATGAGCATATCAATTATTCCTTGCGTTGTGGATGCAGCTCCCACTCTGTCTATGGTGGGGGCAGCAGCCATAGCGCATGAAATCGGGATTTATTCTGCTGAAACTCTACATCAATTATGCAGTGTTTCTGCAGCGATTTGATGCGCACATGTGCTGTCAAATCACTGCAGAAATTTCAGCAGTTACGTGCGCATGAGCTCTAATAGTTGCATTGTCACTGGGGTTTCTCTGGGGTTTCCTCTGGGCTTTGCTCAGGGGTTTCCTCTGGGGTTTCCTCTGGGGTTTGCTCAGGGGTTTCCTCTGGGGTTTCCTCTGGGGTTTCCTCTGCGGGTGCAGTGATACTTTGTGTCTAGCTCGAAAACCATAAGTCTGCCGTCCCTCTGTGTCACTATGTGACTTTAGACTTATGAGTCTTTACATCGCGTGCTCTGGGGATTTGTTTATGGCCGGAGTCACACTTGTGCGTATCTGGTGCGAGTCTCGCATCGCATCACCCAGCTCGGCCTGATGCTCTCCGGACAGGAGCGTCTCAGCTGCATGGAAATACATGCAGGCGATCCACTCCTGTCAGGAGAGTGCGGCCGTGCCAGGTGATGCGATGTGAGACTCGCACGAGATACGCGCAAGTGTGACTCCGGCCTATTTCAAAGCTGGGAACGGTGGGCACATGGCCGCTAGTAAGCGATATGCTGACTCCCAACCATAATCTGACTAGATGGGTGCAGCCCTGATAAATACAAGTGTATTGAGTGAGGCCGAGCCCCTGTAGTCAGATTCTGTCCGGGGTCTATATATTGCATCCTCACAGCCACGTGCTATAGAGCCACTGTAGACTTGTGGATTTTGACCGGACAGCCCCTTGAGAGTCTGTTATGGTATAGCCAGTCATTAGTTTAGGCTTTCTGACATCAGAACTGGGGATTATTTTTCTGTGCAGAGTTTATAATTGTAAAACTAAAACTACTACATTTCTTTTTAGAGATGGCCATAAATGCTTTCTATATTTACAGGCTGATGGCGTGTAATCACTCATTACTTATAGTGGGGAGAGTGTTCCTATGTGTGGTGTAAAAAGGGGTTTATTCAGCTTTTTAAAATTGGTGACCTATTTTTAGGATAGGCCGTCTGGATAAGATCAGTGAGGATCCATCTCTTGCACTTCGGTTGATTAGTGGTTTAGTACAAGGTATAACAGATTTGTCACATGCATGAAAAGTAGGGAGTTTGCCAGTATGACATCCTATGAAGATGTGGAGACTGAAGATCTGGCCGAGCCCCGTAGCCCCTCACACATCTGATTAGTGGCTGCTGAGAGCTGGACCTCTATAGAATGCGCTATCTGTTTTATCAGGCTGTGTAAGGTCCGGACACCATTATGCTGAGGAAAGCTTCACTATTTATTTCTTAATCATTCCTCACTGTTTTGTGTGTCCACTTTACACGTGTCCATCACTTGGACTTTGTCAGGATGCGGTACCCTCACAGGTTGCTCTCATGGCAGGTCTAGGAGAAAGTGTGTGGCCCTTAGGTTCTACTCCCCCCTAAACATCAGACTCCTCTCTCCGGAGGGGAGTCAACTGTTGGAGTTTCCCAGTTCTCACCTTGGGTGGCAGCCAGGCCAGGTGCCGGGAGTAAGATTGGGCTTTTCCATGGCTACAGCTAGGGAAGGCTACTAGTCCCTGACTCTCGCTGTGGCCTTCTGGCTCGGAGGGATGGAGAATGGTTTTGGGGATCCTTCTTCTGAGGGTTTCAAGTATATCAGCTTCTAAGTGCACTTTTTTGTAACACCGATAGTAACTTTTTTAGCACACTTGGGTGGAGAGTATGATCTCGGGCTTTAAAGGTAAGGTCTCACGCTTTTTTATTTTTGTATTAATAATAGTGATTATGAAATCAAGTATTTTTAATACAAAATTAAATTCACTGTTTATTTAGTTTTTCTTTAATTCTAGTTTTACTGAAGCACTAGGGGCTGCCATCTTGGATTTTCTGTGAGTAACGACAGTTACTCACCTCCCTTATGGCAGCCCCCTGTGCATAGGAGACTGTTGTCGGACTCCGACCCGTATACTTAATACAGAAACAGCGTCAGCTGTCATCTGGATGCACCCACTGGGCTGTCCAGATCACAGCAGAGGGAGGAGATCAGTGTCATCTTTGTGGAGCTCACAGCATATGCTGTGTGCTCCACTTTTCCCCTGTCACCCGCCGGGATGGATGGGGTCTTTACCGGTGTCGGCAGCAGTGATTGCACCGTAAGTGATCGTGGCGTGCTGCTCCCCACTCTGCCGCTCACCCCCCCCTCCCACTTCACTCACAACCCCTCTCCCCACGTGTGATCCCCACCCCTCCCTGTGTGTGCTCCCCCCCATGTGTGCCCCACCCCCCTTCCCCGTGTGTGCTCATCCCCCCCTCCCCGCGTGTGCTCATCTCCCCCTCCCGTGTGCTCATCCCCCCCTCCCCGCGTGTGCCCTACCCCCCTTCCCCGCGTGTGCTCATCCCCCCTCCCCGCGTGTGCTCATCTCCCCCACCCTGTGTGTACTCATCCCCCCTTCCTGCGTGTGCTTACCCCCCCCCTACCCGTGTGTGCTTACCTCGGGCCTCTGTTCCTCATTGCTATGTACTGTGATCGCTGACAGGACAGGTTGCCGAAACCGCAGGTCTGAGGTGAGTATGTACCTACCCGTGCTCAGCTGCCGAGCCGCTTGGATCCGGACCTTCAGTGGATGACTCAAGGGTCTCCGGACCCGGGGGTCTCGCGGTCACTTCAAGTGAAAAGGGGGTTGTGGTTTGGGGACGTAGATGTACGGCCGGAGCCGTGTTAAGTTCATGACGTCACCCACAGGATGTGGTGAAGGTAGACACCACCGCTGCAGTTACGGGGCACCTGGGGGAGATGTTATGCAGCAAGTTGTTAACCCCTCCGTGGGCAGGGATGGTGGCCCCGGGACCCGTTGGGGGTGTTTGGTGGTGCAGGGAGATGAGCAACCGGAGGGTGCGGTTGTACTCACTATTAGTAAACACACGAGTCTCTGGTAAACCAAGGTGATGGTGGTCGGTGCCCACAGCGAGCTGCGGTCTGGTCCCCCACCCGGCTGGTGGTCTCTGTCTTTCTCCCGCACCTGTGTTGGATGGTGGACTACCTGGGCCTGCAACTTCAGGAGTCCGCTCCCGGCTTGTGGTTGCCTAAGGAGCCCTTTGCCCGCAGACGCTGGCCCGTGGGATCTCTGAGCCGTGGCGGTGGCTGTTTATCCCCCTCGTTGGGCTGTTGCCTTCAGTCGGGACTTTGGGTGGAACAGGACCCCTAGTCCTGGCCGCAATCAGTGAATTAGCTAGCCCGCAGTAGCTTCTGCACCTAGCTTCAGGGTCTGAGGACCCCCCTTTGTGCTCCGGTTTCCGAGTCGGTTCCCTGGGTCAGTATCGGCGGGCCACTACCGTGTCCCAGTCTACCTCAGTCCCATCGAGCTGTCTTCCCGGCTCCTGCAGATGGAGACCGCCGTCTGCCTCCTAGCCAGCAGTACCAGGGCTCCTACCCTGGCACCGGTTCAATTTGGGTTCTCGCCTCTGCTGGAGCTGCACACAGCTCCAGCCCACACACCTCTCCAACTTGAACTCTAGAACAGAACTCAACTTTCCCGCCCCAGGCTGTCTGAGACTCCTAGGTTGGCGTCTTCCAACCGCCTTGTTCCACCCCCTGGTGTATCCATGAAGCCCTGAGGTAGGGTGACTAGGGTTTTAAATGTTTGGCTGTGTGTTACCTATGGGGGACAGGTGTAATGCGGGGCCCTATTTGTGACTACCTGGCCCGGCAAGGGCGTCACAACTACATGTGGCTGGGAACGATGATCTGCAGCCTGAGCGGCACTGCACACAGATCACCCCTCCTCGCCGCATGTGACCTCGGACTTTCGATCCTGGCCGGCAGCACAGTATATGGGGGCGTGAGATACATATGGAGCATTGGGATACAGTCAGTGGGCATTGGGAAACAGTGGGGCATTGGGAAACAGTCAGTGGGGTATTGGGATACAGTCAGTGGGGTATTGGGATACAGTCAGTGGGCATTGGGAAACAGTGGGGCATTGGGAAACAGTGGAGCATTGGGAAACAGTCAGTGGGGCATTGGGAAACAGTCAGTGGGGCATTGGGAAACAGTCAGTGGGGCATTGGGAAACAGTCAGTGGGGCATTGGGAAACAGTGGGGCATTGGGAAACAGTCAGTGTAGTCAAAGCTTTATTGCTGAGCAGAAAAGGAGGTCTGTGTAACAAAATGTCTCTGAAGGTTTCTGTATTCTGAAGTATAGGTTTGGGCTCTTCACTTTGGAGGAACTACACCTTGTACATTCACTCATTGTGTGCAGGCTGCAAGTCACACAAGTCACAGGTCACGTCACTCCACAGGAACAGCGGCGCCAACATCACTGGAACGACGCTGCTGTAGGAGGGGAGAAGTCACTTTTTTTATTTTTATTTGGGTCTTGAATTGATTAAATTGGTGGCACGGTAGCTCAGTGGTTAGCACTGTATGGTGGCTCAGTGGTTAGCACTGCAGTCTTGCAGCACTGGAGTTCTGTGTTCAAATCCCACAAAAGGCAACATCTTCCAGGAGTTTGTATGTTCTCCCTGTGT
>NC_134353.1:934216486-934261279 GCF_048569485.1 Anomaloglossus baeobatrachus | reverse complement strand
AGTGATATATAGGGAGGCAGTACTATCTGTGCAGACAACCATATACAGTGATACACATGGGAGGCAGTACTATCTGTGCAGACACCATATACAGTGATACACAGGGAGGCAGTACTATCTGTGCAGACCACCATATACAGTGATATATAGGGAGGCAGTACTATCTGTGCAGACACCATATAACAGTGATATATAGGGAGGCAGTACTATCTGTGCAGATACCATATACAGTGATACACATGGGAGGCAGTACTATCTGTGCAGACACCATATACAGTGATACACAGGGAGGCAGTACTATCTGTGCAGACACCATATACAGTGATACACAGGGAGGCAGTACTATCTGTGCAGACACCATATACAGTGATATACAGGGAGGCAGTACTATCTGTGCAGATACCATATACAGTGATATACAGGGAGGCAGTACTATCTGTGCAGATACCATATACAGTGATACACAGGGAGGCAGTACTATCTGTGCAGACCACCATATACAGTGATACACAGGGAGGCAGTACTATCTGTGCAGACACCATATACAGTGATATACAGGGAGGCAGTACTATCTGTGCAGATACCATATACAAGTGATATACAGGGAGGCAGTACTATCTGTGCAGACACCATATACAGTGATACACAGGGAGGCAGTACTATCTGTGCAGACACCATATACAGTGATATATAGGGAGGCAGTACTATCTGTGCCTCTTTATGTATCACGACTAATAGGAGACTCTATAGGAAGCTCTTATAGATGAGTACGGTATTATTAATTCATTGCACCTGAGACCTCCACATGGGGGCGCCGTGTCCTACATGAACAGCTGTATATGTAGACTGTGTCTCTCTCCTTTTACTCCATAACATTGCTCCTTTCTCTTTCAGACTTGTCGGGGTTAACCATTCAGAGTACCGGTAAGTCACGTCCTACAGATGAGTCTGTCCTCCATCTTACCGCGGGGAGGAGGGGGCCGGTGTCTTTATTTCCTGCGGATGCTGTAATGATCGTTCCTGTGATTTTGCGACAGCTCCGTCCAGCTTACTGGTGAAGGACGAGTACGGCCATGACTACGTGGAGGCGCAGCAGAGCATCTCCTCCGATGCGCACTCAATCCAGACCATCCAGCACCCGCCCAGCAACCGCTCCTCCAGCGAGAGCTACAGCAACTCCTCCCTGCTGGTTGCCAGCGAGCCCAGCACCCCCAACGCCTCCAGCTTCTCCAGCATCCCCGTCCCATCCACCAGTAAGTGTCCGGGGGCCGTGGAAATATTCAGCAGTCACTCCCCTCCCCCCTATTCCAATGGGCACCGCCGTCTGATGGCCCGTAATGGTTTTCCAACATTATTGCTCGCCACATGTATTGGAGCCATTAGCCAAGTCACTCAACTTTTCCCGGCTCCTGAATGACAGGCCGGTCAGTTTCCATTGTAGTAGATTTCCAATTGGGGATTTTCAGCAGCATCTTGACATGTGCAGTTTTTTTTCTCCACTTTTTTGCTGCTACTAAAACAATTTTCCACCAAAAAATGTAAAAGTTTTATAAATTTATTTTTTTTTTTCCCCCCCTAATCTTCTATCTCATCTTTAAGTTAATAAAATAAACAAAAAACCCTGAAATCTTACAGTTTTTGCTCTCATCATCCACTGACACTTCTCAGCAGACTCATTATCAGCACAGGCATGACTACAATGACAGGTAACACCTTTATGAAACACAATCAGCCATAATGGTAAAACCACCCGCCTAATATTGCTTAGGCCCTCCTCGACACTTAAAGGTCTGATATTGAGGCCTGGACTACACTAGATCTCAGATATGTTTCCCTTCAGAATAATGACTAGTAGATGTTTTAGACTTTCAATCCTTTCATGATCATATATATGAATATATAAAAATTTATAATAATTTATATTTTTTTTATATATATATATATATATATATATATATATATATATATATATTATATTATAAATTTTTATATATTCATATATAATTTATATATATATATATATATATATATATATATATATATATATATATATATATATATATATATATAAAAATTATCTATGAATATATAAAAATTTATAATAATTTATATTTATATATATATATAATAAATTTTTATATATTCATATATAATATATATAAAAATTATATAAATATAAAAATATTATATATTTACATGTATACATTTTTTTTTATATATATATATATATATATATATTATAAAAAATATATATTTTTTTTTTTTTTTGTGTGTGTGTGTATGCACATACAGTACATCCAAGGTCGCCTAATCCCCGCACGTCTGCTGATCCAATCGGCAGACATGTGCAGCTAATAGGCACGGGTGGATCAGTGATCCACCCATGCCTGCTAACAACTTAGGTTGTGCGATTTAAATGGCTGTGTCGGGGATCGTGGCCACTTCTTTTCTGGTAGAGCCGTGTTCTCCTGGGGGTTCGGCCCGGGCTCATCACCCCCGTACAGGCCACTCATTGCTGTGGAGTTCAAACTTGCAGAGGACCGACCGCAGATGACTAAGGATGTCCTCTCTCCCCACAGGTCAGCCCACCAGTTTACTGGCGGCGTCGCACGGTGAAGGATTGCTCCAGATCGCCTCCGTGCCGCCCCCAGGGACGCAGCAGAACGGCTTTAATGCCCAGCCGGCCACATATCATCACAGTAAGTGGCGGGAAAGCTTAGTACTGTATGAGGGGAGAGGGGATCACGGTGCCTCCATTGTGTAGCATCCTCTGCCATCATCCAACATGGCTCCTTTTGCTTTTCTTCACCTCGATAGCTGGTCCCATAAAGCATTGCCGTGCTCTCCTATGATGCATCCCATGTTAGTCCATGACTGCTATACCCCCTCACGGGGGGGCGGCATAGTAACCATGTTTTGTGTGATATTTTAGTAGACAGTACCACAACCTGGACTGGAAGTAGATCCGCACCTTACACCCCCAATATGTCTCACCACCAGAACGGACATCTTCAGCATCATCCACCCATGCCCCATCCTGGACATTACTGTAAGTTTTACCTTCCAATATTCTTTTTTTTTCCCATGGATTGCACTCACACTTTTATTTTTATTTTATTTTTTTACTTTTGGTTTTCTGAGATTCACACTTAATTTTGTCATTTCCAGCCTCTGAGTTGATTTTTTACCTATATGATAGGTGATGGCACAGCTCACCTCCTCCTCCTCCTCCTCCTCCTATACAATGTCTGATAACAGCTCTGTATACAGTAGATAACACAGCATCATCTTCAGTCTTGGGTTTTGTTCACAAACTGTCCTATAGTCTTATCATGGATTTAGCAGAATTTTCCTAAAAACAGTAAACCCAAGACTCCAACATGTGACTGTAACCTTACCCCGCGGGGGATGGGGGCTTTATGGAGGCCGGGTTATTGAGATTTTGAAATGTCTGAATATATTTAGGTAGAAATCTGTTAAAAAGGGAATTAATCCGAAAATGTCCTGCGATTTTATCAGCTTTTCTTGTTCTTTAGAGGAGACATTGTTAGCAGTCTCCTCATTAGTCAGGATTATAATAAGTGATGACACCTCTATATACAGGGCTATATACACAGGATCCACCACTCACAATAGATTGTCACAGCTCACCTCCTCCTCCTGTATAATGATTGATAACAGTTACCAGCAAACGCTGAAGTCACAGCTCACCTCCATACCCTCCTGTACAATGACTGATAACACCTATATACGGTAGATAAGACAGGATCTATCATTCACAATAGGTGATGTCACAGCTCACCTTCTGCCCCTCCTGTACAATGACTGATAACATTTATATACAGTAGATAAAACAAGATCCATCATTCACAATAGGTGATGTCACAGCTCACCTCCTTCCCCTCCTGTACAATGACTGATAACATTTATATACAGTAGATAAGACAGGTTCCATCATTCACAATAGATTGTCATTGCTCACCTCCTCCTCCTGTATGATTGATAAGTTACCAGCAAATGCTGACGTCACAGCTCACCTCCTCCCCCTCCTGTACAAGGACTGATAACACTTATACACAGTAGATAAGACAGGATCCATCATTCACAATAGGTGATGTCACAGCTCACCTCCTCCCCCTCCTGTACAATGACTGATAACTAGGGATGATCGAATACTGAAAAAATTCGGTAACACCCATAGTCGCCGAATAGGTCGCCACTAATCGAAGATTTGCGAATATTCAATGCGCAATGTAAGTCTATGGGAAACCCGAATAGCAACTCTTCGGGCTTCCCATAGACTTACATTGTGCATCGAATATTCACATAGCGGCGAACTATTTGTCAGATATTCGCGAAGCCGAATATTTGTGATATTCGATCATCTCTACTGATAACACCTATATACAGTAGATAAGACAGGATCCATCATTCACAATAGGTGATGTCACAGCTCACCTCCTCCCCCCCTGTACAATGACTGATAACATCCAGTAAATAACACAAGGTCCATATGGAAATTTGCACAGCTCTTGTCCATGGCCGGAGAGCACTGACTTGCACCAGGGTTTTGTCTATTGCTTCATTGGGGGACACTGGAAACCATGGGTGTAGGCTGCGGCCACTAGGAGGCTGACACTAGGAGGCTGACACTAGGAGGCTGACACTAGGAGGCTGACACTAGGAGGCTGACACTAGGAGGCTGACACTAGGAGGCTGACACTAGGAGGCTGACACTAGGAGGCTGACACTAGGAGGCTGACACTAGCCGAAGAAAAATGTTAGCGCCTCCTCAGCAGGCTGCACCCACCGACCGGGGCAAAGCCGATCAGTTTTATCTTAGTGTCCGTAGGAGGCAGACACTGTTCCCCTTGGACCAGTTTCTATCTTATATTTGTTGTTTTTGTTTGCTTTTTGGTCTTTCAGGCATAGCTTGTGATTGGGTAATCAGTAGCCTTACATCCTGTAAGAGAAGCTTTCCATCAGGTCAGCTGACAGCTCTGTACCATTTCCAGCAACCTATGTCAGACCTACAAAAGCCCCCCCAAATTCCTTCAACGAGAGCAGACCCCCTGAATGGGCTGCAGTACTATCCCAGTCGGTGGCGGTCTTCACTAAGGTTTCCCAGACCTTGGTCCCGGTCATTGAGCGTCTACCCATTTCTTCTGCCTCTGGGGCTCTGTTCGCAGCCGCTTTCTGGAGTACGTCCCTTTCCTCTCAGGCCTCTACTCTATTCAGATCTGGGTATGATTCATTAATGGCGTCCAGACCTCGACCGCAGCTATGGAGCCTTTACCTATACCGACAACCGCCTGGTACCCTGTCCACTATCCACAGCAAGTCTATCACCTACTACGTACCGCATGGTTGATTGCAGCAGCGGTCCTGGTGCTCTGTCCACTCCCCTTAATCTACCATCTACCACATGATTGATTGAAGCAGTGGTCCATGTGCTCTGTCCATTATACAGTGAGTCAGACCTACCTTTTACTATGAGCCCCATGGCTGAAAGCAGCATGGTCCCAGTGGCCTCGGGTGATGTCCTTGCCTCAGCCACCAAGTTGGTTATGTGGCACTTACACCTTCTTTCTTACAAAATTCGGATCTCAGCATGTCCTTCGCCAGCTATGGTAAAGGTACGAGTCTGCCTTTGTGACCGGTTTTCATTGTGGGTTCTGTTAGTGAGGCTGTCCATGCCTATCTTGTACCAAGGAGGAACCTTGTCACCCTGATCACTCATGGCAGAGGTATCTGGTCTGGACTGTGTGCCGATGCTTTTTAGCAGTTTACATCCCCGAAGTAAGCTCCGGACCGCCATATTCCCAACCCCTGAGAGACCTTTGACAGGAAAAGTGGTTGCCTCATCAGACAGTTCTCGGATATTCATTTATGGTGAAGCACCCCTATCATCAATCCGATGGCATCCAAGGTCCATTACTGGGTCCACCAGTTTGTTCCCAGGTCCTGTGTATCTCACTGGTTGGGTTGGTTCCTACGCTTTGGTGGTCTCCTTTGGTTTCCATTCACCATACTCTAGTTCCTCAGTGATCAAAGGATTCGGGTCTATTGATGTAGTCTGGTTGGTTCCTACGCTTTGGTGGTCTCCTTTGGTTTCCATTCACCATCCTCTAGTTCCGCAGTGATCAAAGGATTCGGGTCTATGGATGTAGTCTACTTTCTCGCAGACACCTTGTGGAAACTTCCAAATTTGTTTCCCTAGGCCCCCCTTGTTTCCAAGAGCTTCTGGTTTCTCCCATCAGATCATTGATGTTTGTCAAAGTGGTGAAGCCATTTTCTTCCCTTTCCTCCTGGGCATTTGCTAACAGACCTTGAGTCCGGTCTGTTCCTCAGTTTTTTGGTTTTTTTTTAAAGGTCAGGTCTCTCCTGTTAATCATTCTTGAAGGAGTATAGTTCCCATTCTTGGATGGAGTCCATAAGGCAGGCACACTAGGTAATAAACCTCTAGCTGCCTCCCGTTGATCTCTGGGACCTTATCTGGTGTTGAACGCTTTATAGTGCTCTCCATTTGCATCCACTGTAGTCTTTCTATTCCTTTTTCCAGGGAAAGCTTTTACGGCAACTAGATCTTCCAGGGGCGAGTGTGAGGACTAGCAGCCCCGTCTTGTTGTCCTCCTTTCGCCTGAGCAAGGTGGTCCTGCGTCCGGGTTCCTCCCTTCTCCTAAGGCAGTTTACTCTTCCTTTGAGTGAGAGAGTTTCCTTTTGTTCTGTTCTTCTCATTCTCCTGACCGGCTTCTAAGATACATTGTTTCTGGTCTCTGCGCCCCTGTCTAGGACAGTCTCCTTAGACTCCCAGATGTTTGTTATCTGGAGAGTCCTCTTAATGGTCTTCTGGACTGGTTCCGCTCCGCCATCATGGACACATTGGGCAAGGGACAGAGCGTCCTCTCTGGAGTTCTGGCTGTCTTCACACAGGACTGGGGGTCTCCAGGACCATTCGTCTTCAGGTCCCTATTTGGCAGCCCTCAATTTGTTTTTTCTAGTTATCTGTACTTACCTGTTACAAGTTCTACAGAGTTCACACCGTCTTACCCTTTTGTCTTGGAAAGTTTCGGCCTAGGTAGTAAAGGCTTGCAAATTACAGTGGCTGGTTACCAATCTCAGAATCTCTTCTTCAGTGTTTCTAGTCCTCTCTCTTCCCACCCTTGTGGATTGTTTTGGGATGTCCCATGGTTTCCTGTGTCCACCCAATGAAGCAATAGAGAAAAGAAGATTTTGGGTACTTACCATAAAGTCTTTCTCTGACCCTTCATTGGGGGACACAGCATCCGCCCTGTTTAGTTTCTCGGTTAGGCCAGTCTGTATCTTCTCAGGTCGCTTTTCCTACTGGTTTCATACAAACTGATCGGTTTAGCTCCGGTTGGTGGGTGTACACTACTAAGGAGCTAACTTTTTTCTTGGCTAGTGGCAGCTGCATACACCCCATGGTTAACGGTTTCCCAATGAAGGCTCAGAGACAGAGATCTTACTGTGAGTACCAAAAATCTTCTAGTAAATAAAATCCTCGCTTCCTAACTCGAATCTTGTTTGTTTTTAGGGCCTGTGCACAACGAGCTCGCGTTCCAGCCTCCGATCTCTAATCACCCAGGTAAAGTCTCTTTCTATCATTTTGAAGACCCCAATATATGACTGAAAAAATAAAGAAAAACGTATTCTGCAGAGAAGGTTTTTCGTCCATTTCTGCTGCCTTCTGTTCCTGTATGAAGCACGTCTAGTCGTGTAAAGTTTTTGGGGCCACAATTTTCTGCTTTTCCTCCCGCAGCTCCCGAGTATTGGTGCTCCATCGCCTATTTTGAAATGGACGTTCAAGTTGGAGAAACCTTCAAAGTCCCATCCAACTGCCCCATTGTCACTGTGGACGGCTACGTGGACCCCTCGGGTGGTGATCGCTTCTGCTTGGGGCAACTTTCCAATGTGCATCGGACAGAAGCCATCGAGAGAGCGAGGTGATTAATGTGCCGTCTTGTAATGTATGAGTGTCAAGGGAGAAATTTAGGTGAAGATAGCTAATGGTATCTTTATTCAGAGTTTTCAGAGGCACGGATCGAATTAGCTATATATCTGCGCAGATATCATTGAATCAGACAATGATCACACAAAACGTGTTCCCTGTATGAGCCAATGTCATAGACTGGACTCGTGTATTGAAAAAGACTCAATTATACAGAATGCAACATTGACCTTGAAACTTGAACAGGGAGTAGGGAGTATTCAACTCCCCAGTTTTTTTCCAGTATGTTATAAAATACCTCTCTGCGTATTATTCCTTCTTTCTGTGTGTGAAACCACTGATAAGGCTCCCAATTAACTTAATGAATATTTCCCTTGTTCATTTGTACCTTGGTTAACTCTTTCTTGTATATACAGTTTAGAATCATATTATGGCGTCTGTGCAATTGTCATATAGACAGACAGATAATTATGCTACTACATCTATATTTTAATTATTTACATACACAGATATTCTTACTACTTTTGAACAAACAATTTATAGCCCAGGCTACCTTCACATGAGGAGGTGCTGGGAACATTTTACCTACTTGCCGGGGATTTTTCTTCCCCCAATTTCCACTTATTTTAAACCCCTTCCACACTACCACTATACATGTATGGCAGATGCCTGGTGCACATGTATGGCTTGCTCAGAAGCTACATAAGACAGGTACTGGTGCTGCTTCTACCAGGAGCAACTGGAGCCAGCTCTGATCACTGCTGATGTCTGAGGTGCGCTCCCAGTGGGGCATCTGTTTGGGCACCTATCGTACCGTGATATGATTGTGGGGTGCCAATAGCACCCGGGGTCCTACTGAATGGCCCTGTCTCTGTCATCTTTGCACTCCAATGACACAAAGGTTGAAAAAAGAATAATGGAAGCGTCAAGTTGTTTCTTTTCTGATCCAAGAGCTTATGCCTCGTCTCCCTCCCACATAGCTCAACAAAAGCCAATTAACTATGTTGGAATTTTAGGGGTTTTTTTGTCACCCTTTCAGCTTGTGTAGTTTTTTTCCCCCAGCCTTACAGCACATTATATATCCCATGTAATATTAAGCCCCAATATGGCGATTATGATGAAGGATAATAGGAAAAAAGACTGAACAGATGCACATTGGCTGCGTAGTGTATGGAGATGATGATAAGCAGCATGACCCCAGAACATTGGCTCACTATGTACAGATGCTGCGCTACTGACCTCTATGGGGTCCAGCCCGGGGGCTCATCGGAGAGTCAGAATCAAAGTTTTGGGAAACCTGACTTCTGTATGATTATAATGTCACTAGTGATAATCGGACACTACCATGCTCGGGTGCTCAGTACTCGTAACTAGTGATGATCGGGCACTACCATGCTCGGGTGCTCAGCACTGGTAACTAGTGATAATCGGACACTACCATGCTCGGGTGCTCAGTACTCATAACTAGTGATAATCGGACACTACCATGCTCGGGTGCTCAGTACTCATAACTAGTGATGAGCGGGCACTACCATGCTCGGGTGCTCAGTACTTGTAACTAGTGATGAGCGGACACTACCATGCTCAGGTGCTCGGTACTCATAACTAGTGATGAGAGGGCACTACCATGCTCGTGTGCTCTGTATTCATAACTAGTGATGAGCGGGCACTACCATGCTCGGGTGCTCAGTACTTGTAACTAGTGATGAGCGGGCACTACCATGCTCAGGTGCTCAGTACTCGTAACTAGTGATGAGCGGGCACTACCATGCTCGGGTGCTCAGTACTTGTAACTAGTACTGAGCACCCGAGTATGGTAGTGCCCGCTCATCATTAGTAACGAGTACTGCGCACCTAAGCATGGTAGTGCCCGCTCATCACTTGTTACGAGTACTGAGCACCCGAGCATGGTAGTGCCCGCTCATCACTTGTTACGAGTACTGAGCACCCGAGCATGGTAGTGCCCGCTCATCACTAAATGTCACTTTCTTCATCGTTCCTTATGGGAGACCCAGACCATGGGGTGTATAGCTTCTGCCTCCGGAGGACACACAAAGTACTACACTAAAAAGTGTAGCTCCTCCCTCCGAGCATATACACCCCCTGGAAGACCACATCTAGCCAGTTCAATGCTTTGTGTTCAGGAGCAAGGCTGCAAGGCTTACTCTATATGCACTGCATGTCAGCTCATACTGCCTGAACCGAGCACATATCCAAAAGCGGGTCCAAGCTGGACTCCCGGCATGTCCCTTCTCACCCCACTGTGTCGGTGGTGCTGTTAAGGTTGATTTACAAGGCTAGAGCCTTACATGCCGTGCTCCTTCACCATCCCTCGGGCTCTGGCTTGAAGTGGGAGCCATCACGGTTCTCTCTGCTTTGCAGGAGACCGGTCTCCATCCGCAGCCCTTTCAGGACCTTGCCGGACGGAGCGCTCATCCCTCAGGGACCTGGCCCTGCATCTCATAAGCTAAGTATTGAGACGTTATTGAAGGGTCCCTTGTGCATGAAAACCCAGCTGGCGCACAAAGCCGCGTCCTCAGAAGAGCGGAGGAGCCGCTGCCACTAAGGCAGCCTCCTCTTGACTATCTGGCTGCGCCAGCAACGTCCTTGGTCGGGGGCAGGCTCTCCCACTTTGGCGACGTGTGGTTCCAACACGTCTCCGATCAGTGGGTGCGGGATATCATCTCCCACGGCTACAGGATAGAATTTTCTTCCAGCCCGCCAAACAGATTTTTTCTGTCCACTCCCCCCTGCTCCAAAGCCGCCGTCTTCTCTCAGGCCGTGGCTTCCTTGCAGGCCAACGGAGTAATTGTACCGGTTCCCGCCCGGGAACGGTTCAGAGGTTTCTACTCAAACCTCTTCCTAGTCCCCAAGAAGGACGGTACCTTCCGGCCCATCCTGGATCTCAAGCTTCTCAACAAGCATGTTCAGGTGCGGCACTTTCGCATGGAATCTCTGCGATCGGTCATTGCCTCAATGACCCAAGGGGACTTCCTGGCATCCATCGACATCAGAGATGCCTATCTGCATGTGCCAATTGCAGTTTCACACCAGCGTTGGCTACGTTTTGCAATCGGAGAGGAACATTTCCAATTCGTGGCTCTCCCCTTCGGGTTAGCCACGGCCCCTCGTGTATTCACCAAGGTCATGGCAGCAGTGGTTGCGGTTCTGCACCTCCAGGGGTTGGCAGTGATTCCTTACCTGGACGACCTTCTAGTCAAGGCTTCATCCAGTGCAGACTGTCAGCGGAGTGTCTCGCTCACTCTCGCCACGCTTGTTCAATTCGGGTGGCTTGTCAATCTGCCCAAGTCCACTCTGACCCCGACCCAGGAACTTACGTACCTAGGGATGCAATTCGAGACTCTGCCGGCACTTGTGAAGCTGCCCTTAGTCAAACAGCAGTCCCTTCATCTGGCGGTACGCTCTCTGCTGAGGCCCCGCCGTCATTCCATCAGGCACCTCATGCAGGTGCTGGGTCAGATGGTGGCGTCAATGGAAGCGGTTCCCTTTGCCCAGTTCCATCTGCGTCCCCTGCAGCTGGACATTCTCCGCTGTTGGGACAAGCGGACCTCTTCCTTGCACAGGCTGGTGGCTCTGTCGCCACAGACCAGGAGCTCTCTTCAGTGGTGGCTTCGGCCCCTCTCTCTGTCCCAGGGACGCTCCTTCCTGGCCCTGTCCTGGGTGATTCTCACCACGGATGCCAGTCTATCCGGCTGGGGAGCAGTGTTTCTCCACCACCGAGCACAGGGCACTTGGACTCCGTCCGAATCAGCCCTCTCGATCAATGTGCTGGAAATCAGAGCTGTGCTTCTAGCCCTCGTAGCCTTCCACCACCTGTTGGCGGGCAAGCACATTCGAGTCCAGTCAGACAACGCGACAGCAGTTGCCTACATCAATCACCAAGGCGGGACTCGCAGCCACCTAGCAATGTTGGAAGTTCAACGTATCCTTCAGTGGACGGAGGACTCCAAGTCCACCATATCCGCAGTCCACATCCCAGGCGTAGAAAACTGGGAGGCAGATTATCTCAGCCGTCAAACCGTGGACAGCGGCGAGTGGGCCCTGCATCCGGCAGTGTTCCGGTCAATCTGCCGCAAGTGGGGCACTCCGGAAGTGGATCTAATGGCATCCCGGCACAACAACAAGGTCCCGGTTTACGTGGCTCGCTCCCACGATCCTCAGGCCTTGGCGGCGGACGCGCTGGTTCAGGATTGGTCCCAGTTCCGTCTGGCCTACGTGTTTCAGCCTCTAGCTCTCTTGCCCAGAGTCCTGCGCAAGATCAGAATGGAGGGCCGTCAGGTCATAATCATTGCTCCAGACTGGCCCAGGCGAGCTTGGTACCCAGACCTGCTCCGTCTGTCCGTAGAGGTGCCGTGGCATCTCCCGGACCGCCCAGACCTTCTCTCACAAGGTCCGTTTTTCCGCCAGAATTCTGCGGCTCTCAGATTGACGGCGTGGCTCTTGAGTCCTGGATCCTGACGGCTTCAGGCATTCCTTCCGAGGTCATCTCCACTATGACTCAGGCTCGGAAGTCTTCCTCGGCCAGGATTTACCACAGGACTTGGAGAATTTTCCTGTCCTGGTGTCGCTCTTCCGGCCATGCTCCTTGGCCGTTTTCCTTGCCGACCATCCTGTCCTTTCTACAGTCCGGTCTGCAGCTAGGACTATCCCTCAAGGGACAGGTCTCGGCTCTCAGTGTTGTTCCAGCGGCGTATCGCCCGACTGGCCCAGGTGCGCACCTTCATGCAGGGCGCATCTCACATCATTCCTCCTTACCGGCGGCCTTTGGATCCCTGGGACCTCAATCTGGTCCTCACGGCCTTACAGAAACCCCCCTTTGAGCCTCTTAGGGAGGTTTCTTTGTTTCGTCTTTCACAGAAAGTGGTCTTTCTGGTGGCCATAACTTCTCTCCGGAGGGTCTCTGATTTGGCTGCGCTCTCTTCGGAGTCACCCTTTTTGGTTTTTCACCAAGACAAGGTGGTTCTCCGTCCGACTCCGGACTTTCTCCCTAAGGTGGTGTCTCCTTTCCACCTTAACCAGGACATTTCATTACCTTCCCTTTGTCCGGCCCCTGTGCATCGCTTTGAGAAAGCGTTGCATACTTTTGATTTGGTACGGGCGCTCCGGATCTATGTGTCACGCACCGCTGCCCTTAGGCGGTGCACCTCTCTTTTTGTGCTGACCACAGGTCAGCGCAAGGGTCTCTCGGCTTCTAAACCGACCCTAGCTCGTCGGATTAGGTCGGCCATTTCCGATGCCTACCAATGTTCTCAGGTGCCCCCCCCCGCCGGGGATTAAGGCGCACTCGACCAGAGCTGTCGGTGCCTCTTGGGCTTTCAGGCACCAGGCTACGGCTCAGCAGGTCTGTCAGGCTGCCACTTGGTCTAGTCTGCACACCTTTTCGAAGCACTACCAAGTGCATGCTCATGCTTCGGCAGATGCGAGCTTGGGCAGACGCATCCTTCAGGCGGCTGTCGCCCATTTGTGAAGTTAGGTTTTGCCTACTTCTCAGTTTCTGTTTATTCCCACCCATGGACTGCTTTGAGACGTCCCATGGTCTGGGTCTCCCATAAGGAACGATGAAGAAAAAGAGAATTTTGTTACTTACCGTAAATTCTTTTTCTTATAGTTCCGACATGGGAGACCCAGCACCCTCCCTGTTGCATGTTGGCAGGTTTCTTGTTCCGTGGGTTTTCACCGGCTGTTGTTGTAGACAGAGGTTCCGGTTATTCCGGGTTTTGCTCTATCTCTACTTGTGGGTGGATGTCCTCCTTCAGCTTTTGCACTAAACTGGCTAGATGTGGTCTTCCAGGGGGTGTATATGCTCGGAGGGAGGAGCTACACTTTTAGTGTAGTACTTTGTGTGTCCTCCGGAGGCAGAAGCTATACACCCATGGTCTGGGTCTCCCATGTCGGAACTATAAGAAAAAGAATTTACGGTAAGTAAACAAAGTTTTCTTTTTTCTTTACCCATGTTTTCTCGCTTTCCTTCAGGTTACATATAGGGAAAGGCGTGCAGCTGGAGTGTAAGGGAGAAGGCGATGTCTGGGTGCGATGTCTCAGTGACCACGCAGTGTTTGTACAGAGCTACTACCTGGACAGAGAGGCGGGCCGAGCACCCGGGGACGCCGTGCACAAGATATACCCCAGTGCTTACATTAAGGTACTGTCCACCAGCCAGTAATAAGTGTCAATTATTTTTTTGTTTTCTGGATGACCCCTTTAAGAAGATAAGAATATCCTGACTGCTGTGCTGTGTGGTCATGTACCGTGCATCATGGCTGTTAGGACACTTGATGAGTATGGACCGCAAGAAGGTAACGATACTGTGCTTTTATGTGTGTCCTCCTCAAGGTGTTCGATTTACGCCAGTGCCACAGACAAATGCAGCAGCAGGCGGCCACGGCGCAGGCGGCGGCTGCGGCTCAAGCGGCGGCCGTAGCCGGAAATATTCCTGGCCCCGGATCCGTGGGCGGCATCGCACCAGCGATCAGTAAGTACCAGCGCACGTCACTGCTTGTATCAAAAAGTTTCTGAAAATGTGAAAACTTTTATTTTCCGTATTTCCCAGGCCTTTCTGCAGCCGCCGGGATCGGAGTGGACGATCTGCGCAGACTTTGCATCCTGCGGATGAGCTTTGTGAAGGGCTGGGGTCCTGATTACCCACGGCAGAGTATAAAGGAGACCCCCTGCTGGATTGAGATCCACTTACACCGCGCGCTGCAGCTCCTGGACGAGGTGCTGCACACCATGCCCATCGCAGACCCCCAGCCCCTGGACTGATGAGCAGGACGCCCCCCGCCACTCGTCTAGGTGGACGGACCGGACGCGGCCATTATTTGTAATCATGAATATATATAAATAGATATATAAATATATGCACATACCCTATTACCCCGCGTACGCCACATCAGGGTGGAATCCCACCAGACTTTTGTGGCCCCTTCCCCCTCCTTTTTTTTTGGTTTTTATTTTTGCTTCAAAACAGCATTTATATTTTTTATTTTTTTTGCTGTGGAATCTACTTTTTTAGGAACGGTCATCAGTGGAGGACGGCAGCCTTCGGGCCAGGTCTGGGAACGTACTATTAACCCCTTTGGTGCTGCACATTTTCGGAGCAGCGGGCACACGTGGTAGGATCTTATAGGCCCGTGTCAGATCGATCGCGCGCGTGGTTCTCCTCCTCTCCGTGTAACTGAATGCCCTCGATTTGCTCGGCTTCTTAATGGCAGGAATAGGAAAAAAAAAAACCTTTAGTAAAAACTTCTGCCAACTCTTTATCATTTTAGATATAATAAACCGTGGCACGTATGGATTTAAAGGGACAGGAGGTCTATTGTAACCTGTTATCAGCCACCGAGGTTGTCCCTGACCATCCATTGCCTCCTGATCACTACTATATACTCCTCCCGAAAATGATACATCTATAGGTGAATGTTTTCTCCTTTCCCAACCGCAGGCTGTAGCATTCGGACCCCTTTACATTTAGCATTAAGCCCCCCGTTTACGGTCTGAAATACAGATTTGGAAAGTAAAGGTCCTCTCCTTTTTTTTTTTTTTTTTTTATCCTCTGAATACACTAAGTTGATCCTGTACACCCCTTTCCCCCCCCTCCCCGCCCCGCCCGCACCGGAGAGAGGTGTCCTTTCTAATTTATTTTAATCCTAGTCTTACAGCTTCAGGGGAAAGTCTCGTCGGCACTATCTGCGATGCCGATTTCAGAGGCAGAAAAATGCCTCTGGTCTCTGTACTCTTTTTTTTTTTTCTTTGTCGCTCCATTGGGAGACCCAGACAATTGGGTGTATAGCTTCTGCCTCCGGAGGCCACACAAAGTATTACACTTTAAAAAGTGTAACCCCTCCCCTCTGCCTATACACCCTCCCGTGCATCACGGGCTCCTCAGTTTTTATGCTTTGTGTGGAAGGAGGCACACATCCACTCATGCATTCTCATATTAGTTATATCGGTTGGAAGAAAAGAGGGCCCTCACGGGGCCCCCGGCATGTTCCCTTCTCACCCCACTACGTCGGCGGTGCTGTTAAGGTTGAGGTACCCATTGCGGGTACAAAGGCCGGAGCCTCATGCCGTCTCCTTCCCCATCCCTTAGCGGCTCTGGGAGAAGTGGGATCCTGACTGGTCATCCATTTACTGGGACCGTGCTCCCTCCGCAGCCCCTGTGGGAATCTGCCGGACAGGAGTCTATTCATCCTCAGGGACCGGGCCCTGCATCTCTAAGGTACTCTGTGTCCCCATGGGGACTGTGCAGGGAGCGCCTTCTTCCCGGACGCTGCAGCAGCTGCTGATTTGAGAAGAACGGCGGACTTCCGCGCCGACCGCGCCATTCAGGCAGTGGACGCTCTGAAGACAGAAGGAGTTGTGATCCCTGTTCCCCCTCAGGAACGTGGTCGCGGCTTTTACTCCAACTTGTTCGTGGTGCCAAAGAAGGACGGATCATTCCGTCCCGTTCTGGACCTCAAACTACTCAACAGGCATGTGAGCACCAGAAGGTTTCGGATGGAATCTCTCCGCTCGGTCATCGCTTCGATGTCACAAGGAGACTTCCTAGCATCGATCGACATCAAGGATGCTTATCTCCACGTGCCGATCGCACCCGAACATCAACGCTTCTTGCGTTTCGCCATCGGGGACGAACACCTTCAGTTCGTGGCATTGCCTTTCGGCCTGGCGACAGCCCCACGGGTGTTCACCAAAGTCATGGCGTCCGTCGTGGCGGTCCTGCACTCTCAGGGCCACTCGGTGATTCCCTACTTAGACGATCTCCTAGTCAGGGCACCTTCTCGGGTGGCGTGTCAACACAGCCTTACCGTCGCTCTGGCGACTCTCCAGCAGTTCGGGTGGATCATCAACTTCCCAAAATCCAAGTTGACACCGACCCAATCACTGACTTACCTCGGGATGGAGTTTCATACACAGTCAGCGGTAGTCAAGCTACCGCTGGACAAACAGCTTTCTCTGCAGGCGGGGGTGCAATCTCTTCTTCGGGGTCAGTCACACCCCTTGAGGCGCCTCATGCACTTCCTGGGGAAGATGGTGGCAGCGATGGAGGCAGTGCCGTTCGCGCAATTCCATTTACGGCCACTCCAATGGGACAGTCTCCGCAAATGGGACAGGAGGTCGACTTCCCTCGACAGGAACGTCTCTCTTTCCCTTGCAACCAAGACGTCTCTTCAGTGGTGGCTCCTTCCCAATTATCTATCGCAAGGAAAATCCTTCCTACCCCCAACCTGGGCTGTGGTCTCCACGGACGCGAGCCTGTCAGGGTGGGGAGCGGTTTTTCTCCACCACAGGGCTCAGGGAACCTGGACTCCGGTAGAGTTTTCCCTTCAGATCAATATTCTGGAGATAAGGGCAGTGTATCTAGCCCTAAAGGCGTTCCATCGGTGGCTGGAGGGCAGACAGATCCGTATCCAGTTGGACAACGCCACTGCCGTCGCATACATCAACCACCAAGGCGGCACTCGCAGTCGTCAAGCCTTCCAGGAAGTCCGGCGGATTCTGCAGTGGGTGGAAGCCACAGCCTCCACCATCTCCGCAGTTCACATCCTGGGCGTAGAAAACTGGGAAGCAGACTTTCTCAGTCGTGAGGGCATGGACGCGGGGGAATGGTCTCTTCACCCAGACGTGTTTCGAGAGATCTGTCGCCGCTGGGGAACGCCGGACGTCGATCTCATGGCGTCACGGCACAACAACAAAGTCCCGGCATTCATGGCTCGGTCTCAAGATCACAGAGCTCTGGCGGCGGACGCATTAGTTCAGGATTGGTCGCAGTTTCGACTGCCTTATGTGTTTCCTCCTCTGGCGATGCTGCCAAGAGTGTTACGCAAGATCAGGTCCGACTGCCATCGCGCCATTCTCATCGCTCCAGATTGGCCGAGGTGGTCGTGGTACCCGGATCTGTGGCATCTCACGGTGGGTCAACCGTGGGCGCTTCCAGACCGCCCAGACTTGCTGTCACAAGGGCCGTTTTTCCATCTGAATTCTGTGGCCCTCAACCTGACTGTGTGGCCATTGAGTCCTGGCTCCTAGCGTCTTCAGGGTTATCTCTGGATGTCATTGCCACCATGAGACAGGCCAGGAAACCAACGTCCGCCAAGATCTATTACAGGTCTTGGCAAATCTTCTTATCCTGGTGCTCTGATAATGGTTTTACTCCATGGCCATTTGCCTTACCCACTTTTCTTTCATTCCTTCAACCCGGAATGGACAAGGGTTTGTCTCTCGGCTCTCTCAAGGGACAAGTATCGGCGCTCTCCGTATTTTTTCAAAAGCGCCTAGCCAGGCTTCCGCAGGTCCGCACGTTCCTGCAGGGAGTTTGCCACATAGTCCCACCTTACAAGCGTCCGCTGGAACCCTGGGACCTTAACAGGGTGCTAACGGCTCTTCAGAAACCACCTTTCGAGCCGCTGCGGGATGTCTCTTTATCACGTCTTTCGCAGAAGGTGGCATTTCTAGTGGCAGTTACATCACTCCGAAGAGTGTCGGAGCTGGCAGCGCTGTCATGCAAAGCCCCCTTCCTGGTCTTTCACCAGGATAAGGTGGTTCTGCGTCCTGTCCCGGAATTTCTCCCTAAGTTTGGTATCTCCTTTTCATCTCAATCAGGATATCTCCTTACCTTCATTTTGCCCTAATCCAATTCACCAATGTGAAAAGGATTTGCACTCCTTAGATCTAGTGAGAGCACTCCGAAACTACGTGTCTCGCACGGCGCCCCTGCGTCGTTCAGATGCGCTCTTTGTCCTTGTCGCTGGCCAGCGTAAGGGTTCGCTGGCTTCCAAGTCAACCTTGGCTCGGTGGATCAAGGAACCGATTCTTGAAGCCTACCGTTCTTCTGGGCTTCCGCTTCCTTCAGGGCTGAAAGCCCATTCTACCAGAGCCGTGGGTGCGTCCTGGGCATTGCGGCACCGGGCTACGGCTCAGCAGGTGTGTCAGGCGGCTACCTGGTCGAGTCTGCACACTTTCACGAAACACTATCAGGTGCATACCTATGCTTCGGCAGACGCCAGTCTAGGTAGGCGAGTCCTTCAGGCGGCGGTTGTCCACCTGTAAGAGGGGGCCGTTTCGGCTCTTTTTTATCGAGGTATTCTTTTACCCACCCAGGGACTGCTTTTGGACGTCCCAATTGTCTGGGTCTCCCAATGGAGCGACAAAGAAGAAGGGAATTTTGTTTACTTACCGTAAATTCCTTTTCTTCTAGCTCCTATTGGGAGACCCAGCACCCACCCCTGTGCCCTTCGGGCTGGTTGTTTTTTTGTGTACACATGTTGTTCATGTTGAATGGTTCTTTTGGTTCATGGTCTTCAGTTCTCCGAACATCCTTCGGACTGCATTTACCTTAGACCAATTTATAAGTTTCATCCTTCCTGCTTTTGCACCAAAACTGAGGAGCCCGTGATGCACGGGAGGGTGTATAGGCAGAGGGGAGGGGTTACACTTTTAAAGTGTAATACTTTGTGTGGCCTCCTGAGGCAGAAGCTATACACCCAATTGTCTGGGTCTCCCAATAGGAGCTAGAAGAAAAGGAATTTACGGTAAGTAAACAAAATTCCCTTCTTTTATTTTTTTGCAGAGGTCAGAATTTTTTTATTTTTTTTAAGAACTTTTTTTGCAAAGTTATTAAATGGTTAAACCTAACGTCTGCACCTTGTATGGGGGCCGGACCCCATTTCCATTCCGGGCAGGATAGGAAATGTAGGTGAGCGCTTGTGGGCCGGATATGCTGCGACCAGTAACGGACTGTAATGTAAGGCTATGTTCACACTTCCGCTGTTTTGCTTCCGTCAGGTCCGTCGTTGTGACGCAACGAATGTGTTATTTCATAGGATTCCGATCACAAGAATCCTGTGAAAAAAAAAACAACTGATCCGTCGCATCCGTTACATCCGTTGTGCGTCCGTTTTTTGACGGATCTGGCGTGATCCGTTTGTGTTTGGGACAGATATGCTGGGCATGCTCAGTAGAGCATGACGGAATCCAGCACTGGATTTCGTCATGTGACGGATTACGGCAGAATCCAGCACCATAGAAATCCATTATAGCTTTTGACAGATTGCGACAGACACCTGCGGAGAGCGTTTTTTTTTTTTTTTTGCTGCTCCAAAAAACGTTAAATTCAGCGTTGCCCCCGCCTCACGATCAGTCAGTAAATGAGTGATCCGTCATGCAGCGGATGCAACGGAAGGCCATCCGTCGCAATCCATCGCTAATAGAAGCCTATGGGGAAAAAACGGATTCCTGCAAAATATTTTGCAGGATACCATAATTCCTCAAGGTGACGGATTGTGACTGATGCAAAACAGAAGTGTGAACATAGCCTTAGAGATTAGTTTTTATTGCTTATTTAGGGCAGGTGCACACAGACCGGATTCTGAGCCTAAACAATGTGTGGCACCATTAAAAAAAAAAAAAAAAAAAAAGATAAAAAAAATTATATAAATATATATATATATATATATATATATATATATATATATTCCGCTGAGCCTAAACAATATATTCCGAATTATATATATAATTTTTTTTTTTTTTTATGGGTGCCACACATTGTTTGGGCTCAGAATCCGGATTATAATATTGTTTAGTCTCAGCGGAATATATATATATATATATATATATATATATATAAATATTCCGCACCGGTCGGTTCATAGATTGTCCTGATTGATTGACAGCAGCGCTAATCCTCGTGCGGATCAGCGGCAGAACGCCAGGGGTCAGTCTTGGATTTCGATCACAGAAATCGGACTAAATCTGATTGATGATCCCCGTTGTATTGATAAGTTACAGAATCCCCTATTATTTGGGGGACGGGATACAAGGCTTTCTAAGGGGATGTAACAGCCACTCTCAATATTTTTATCGACAGGACATTTCATTCCTCGTCATGATTTTTCACTTTTTAAATTTCCCGTGTCCCGTTGTATATACTCTTTTGCTTTTTTTTTCTTTTTTTTTTTTTTTATGTTGCACATGGAAGTCCTCGTTCATGCTGGACACCAGGTACAACCTTTCCCCCCCTCCCCGGCATTGCAGGTCCTTGTATATACATGAACTGGTCCTGGACGCATTCATCCGAGGGACACGAATGCTTTTTATCTAGGTAGTTGCACCGCCGCCGCCTACATCATTGCATTACCTGCTTTTAATTTTTCTATCCAGCAGCCGTCGTAGTGTCTCCATTTGTTGTAAAGTAGAAAGTGACTTGTGTTCTAACAAATTACTAATTCTCAATAAACATGGGTTTATTACGAGCGGACGGCCCCGGTCTTCATTAGTGTGAACGTGTGCGGATGGATCTAGACGGAAATGTCACTTTATAACTCGGGGCTGGAGTGCGTGAGCGCAAGTGCCCATGATTTATACCCAGAGCTGCACTTATCGGCTCCTTGCTAACGAAACCACTACGAAAAGTAAAAAGATTTCTAAGTCCACATGTACCGTGTTTCCCCCAAAATAAGACCTAGCAGGAGTTTTCAGGGAGGCTTAAATATAAGACATCACCCGAAAATAAGACCTACTCACAGTCAATAATGAAGTGTCCATGCAGCGGTAAAAAAGTTAGACACTGCAGGACACTTTATGATAGACAGCGGGCACCCCCAAATGACAGAAGAAAGAAGACTCTGCGATCATACTCACCAGATACCGACGCCGACCGGGAGCAGGTGATTGCATCAAGGTCCTGCGGCGGAACACACACACCCACACACATCATAACACACACACACACACACACATCAGATCACATACACACACACTACAGTTTGCATACACACACTCACCACATCCAGCGATATCACTTGATTCTCGGTGGCGTAAGGACCTGTGACGCTGTGCAGTGAGCTTCCAGGACCTGCGGGAGGATCACATGGCCGGAAGCATGTGGTATCTCCGGATGTTGAGTGTGTGCGCGCGATTGTACCAGTATGTGCGATTCCGTGAGTGTACGCAATCGGATGTGTGAGTGTATGCTGTCTGATGTGTGACTGTGTGTTCTGATTTGTGAGTGTCGGCCAGACGCAGGGGAGCACAGCTGCTGGGAGATCACAGGGAGGAGTGATGTGGAATGTGATTGTGTGTGATCTGATGTATGTGAGTGTCAGCCAGACGCAGGGGAGCACAGCTGCTGGGAGGTCACAGGGAGGAGTGATGTGGAATGTGGTGTGTGTGTGTGGGTGGGATCTGTTGTATGCGAGTGTCAGACAGATGTAGGGGAGCACAGCTGCAGGGAGATCACAGGGAGGAGTGATGTGGAATGTGGTGTGTGTGTGTGGGTGGGATCTGTTGTATGTGAGTGTCAGCCAGATGCAGGGGAGCACAGCTGCCAGGGAGATCACAGGGATGAGTGATGTGGAATGTGATGTGTGTGATCTGATGTTGCGAGTGTCGGCCAGACACTGGAGCACAGCTGCTGGGAGGTCACAGGGAGGAGTGATGTGGTGTGTGTGTGTGTGTGTGTGGGTGAGATCTGATGTATGCGAGTGTCAGCCAGATGTAGGGGAGCACAGCTGCTGGGAGATCACAGGGAGGAATGATGTGGAATGTGATGTGTGTGATCTGATGTATGCGGCGCATATCAGCCAGATGTAGGGGAACACAGCTGCAGGGAGATCACAGGGAGGAATGATGCGGAATGTGATGTGTGTGTGTGATCTGATGTATGCGGCGAATATCAGCCAGATGTAGGGGAGCACAGCTGCTGGGAGATCACAGGGAGGAATGATGTGGAATGTGATGTGTTTGTGTGTGTGTGTGTGTGATCTGATGTATGCGGCGAATATCAGCCAGATGTAGGGGAGCACAGCTGCTGGGAGATCACAGGGAGGAATGATGTGGAATGTGATGTGTGTGTGTGTGTGTGTGTGATCTGATGTATGCGGCGAATATCAGCCAGATGTAGGGGAGCACAACTGCAGGGAGATCACAGAGAGGTATGATGTGGAATCTGATGTTTGTGTCTGTATGAGTGTGTGTGATGTGATCTATGCGAGTGTCAGCCAGATGCAGGGGAGGAAGGCGTGCAGCACACCTGCTGGGAGATCACAGGGAGATCTGGGAGACACAGACACCCAGGGCTGGTAAGTATGATCCTGGGAAGGGGGGGGGGGTCTGCTTGTTGAGGATAAGAATTAAGTAACCAAAAATACTTAATTCAGCCATTTCATAGACTCCAATATATAGTTTAGTTGATGTAGCCTAACACATATTTATGAATGCTTTTGTTTCTTACTAACATATATTTCTTTTTCGCTCCTAATTGGGAGACCCAGACAATTGGGTGTATAGCTACTGCCTCCGGAGGCCGCACAAAGTACTACACTTAAAAGTGTAAGGCCCCTCCCCTTCTGGCTATACACCCTCCCGTGGGAGCACGGGTCCCTCAGTTTTTTGCTTTGTGCGAAGGAGGTCAGACACGCACGCATAGCTCCACTGTTTAGTCAGCAGCAGCTGCTGACTATGTCGGATGGAAGAAAAGAGGGCCCATACAGGGTCCCCAGCATGCTCCCTTCTCACCCCACTTTCTGTCGGAGGTGTTTGTTAAGGTTGAGGTACCCATTGCGGGTACGGAGGCTGGAGCCCACATGCTGATTCCTTCTCCATCCCCATTAGGGCTCTGGCTGAAGTGGGATTTTACCGGTCTCCAGGCACTGAGACCGTGCTCCATCCGCAGCCCCTGGAGAAGCCGCTGGATATGGAGCTGAGTATCGTCAGGGACAGGGCCCTGCTCCGTCAAGGTACTCTGTGTCCCCGTGCATACGCGCGCACACCGCAGCATTGCTGGGTGTGTTAGTGCGCCGGGGACATCAGCGCTGCTGCGCTTGTGCCATTTCCTCACTACAGCTCAGCTGAGTGGGTAGACTAGGGCGAACGGTCGCGCCAGGCCGCTGGGGTCAGTCGCACTGCGACACTGCTGTGACTTGTGGTGCGCCGGGGACTTCCGCGCTGGCCGTGCATATATCACGGCCGCGCTTATTACTACAGTCCCCGGCTTTTGCGGCCTAGTTTGTCTCGTTCCCGCCTCCGCACCTGCCAGTCAGGAGGAGGGCGGGACGCTGTATAGAGCATCAGCGCTGAGGGCTGGAGTCTTTTTTACATACTCCAGCCCTCACACTAGGCACAGGGGGACGCAGTTTCCCGCACTTTTGTTTGGGCACGCCCACGGTCCGCCCCTCTGCACACAACGCCGGCAGCCATTCCTGCCTGCACGCTGAGCTGCAGAGGGAAGACTGGGAGACCCAGACACGGGATTCTGCGGCCTCATACCCGCTGTTCAGCGGGCGGTAAGCAGCCCTCAAGGGCTCACCCCCACTTGTGCCGTTTGTGTACTTGGTATTTTGTGTTTGCAAATACTTTGCACTGTGCGGTCGCTGGTGTTTTTTCTCGGCTATATACCCTCCTAGATTACAAGGAGGCAACAGCATGTCGTCCGCAAAACGCAAGGGTGCCAAGGCACAGACGTTATATGCTGCCTGTACCGCATGTGGGGCTGCTCTACCGGCAGGTTCCGCTGACCCCCATTGTGTGCAGTGCTCGGCCCCTGTGACACTTGCACAGCCGGGGCCTCTGCTAGACGTGACCCAGGGGGTACCACCTGTGAATGCTGTCCAGGTGACAGGAACAGAGTTTGCAGCTTTTGCTGACAGATTGTCTATGACTATGTCTAAAATTCTTGAAACATTACAGTCTAGACCAGTTACTCAGACCATGGACACTGTTGAATCATTGCTCCCTGGTCCCCCTCAGCTGGAACACTTCCGTGCTCCAGGGGTGTCACACGCACCCCAGGGTGACGACTCTGACTCGGACGACAGTCCCAGACAACCTAAACGGGCTCGCTATGAGGGGCCCTCAACTTCGTCTCAATGGTCAGGATCCCAGCGGGATGAATCTATGTGTGATGAGGCGGATGTAACTGATCAGGATTCTGATCCTGGGACCGCTCTCAATCTAGATACACCGGATGGTGACGCCATAGTGAATGATCTTATAGCGTCCATCAATAAGATGTTAGATATTTCTCCGCCAGCTCCTTCTGCGGAGGAGTCAGCTTCACAGCAGGAGAAATTCCATTTCAGATATCCCAAGCGTAAATTAAGCTCTTTTCTGGACCACGCTGACTTTAGAGACGCAATCCAGAAACACCACGCTTATCCTGATAAGCGGTTTTCCAAAAGGCTTAAAGATACACGCTATCCTTTCCCCCCTGACGTTGTCAAGGGCTGGACCCAGTGTCCCAAGGTGGATCCTCCAATCTCCAGGCTTGCGGCTAGATCCTTAGTTGCAGTAGAAGATGGAGCGGCACTTAAAGATGCCACCGATAGACAGATGGAGCTCTGGTTGAAATCCATCTATGAAGCTATTGGAGCGTCGTTGGCGCCAGCATTCGCAGCCGTATAGGCACTCCAAGCTATTTCAGCTGGTCTTACACAGATTGACACGGTCACACGTACATCTGCTCCGCAGGTGGCACCATTGACCTCTCAGATGTCTGCATTCGCGTCTTACGCGATTAATGCTGTCCTAGACTCTACGAGCCGTACGGCGGTGGCGTCAGCCAACTCCGTGGTTTTACGCAGAGCCCTGTGGTTGAGAGAATGGAAGGCAGATTCTGCTTCCAAGAAGTGCTTAACCAGTTTGCCTTTTTCTCGTGACCGACTGTTTGGTGAGCGTTTGGATGAAATCATTAAACACTCCAAGGGTAAGGATTCATCCTTACCTCAACACAGACAAAACAAACCCCAACAAAGGAGGGGTCAGTCTAGTTTTCGGTCCTTTCGAGGCTCAGGTAGGTCCCAATTCTCCTCGTCCAAGAGGACTCAAAAGGATCAGAGAGGCTCAGATTCTTGGCGGACTCAATCACGCCCAAAAAAGCCAGCAGGAAGAACCGTTACCAAGACGGCTTCCTCATGACTCTCAGTCTCCTCTTTCCGCATCCTCGGTCGGTGGCAGGCTCTCCCGCTTTGGCGACATTTGGCTGTCACAGGTCAAAGACCGTTGGGTGAGGGACATTCTGTCTCACGGGTACAGGATAGAGTTCAGCTCTCGTCCTCCAACTCGTTTCTTCAGAACTTCTCCACCGCCCGACCGGGCCGATGCTCTGCTGCAGGCGGTGGCCGCTCTAAAGGCGGAAGGCGTGGTGACTTCTGTTCCTCTTCAAGAACAAGGTCACGGTTTTTACTCCAATTTGTTTGTGGTACCAAAAAAGGACGGATCGTTTCGTCCCGTCCTGGATCTAAAGTTGCTCAACAAACACGTAAAAACCAGGAGATTCCGGATGGAATCTCTCCGCTCCGTCATCGCCTCAATGTCTCAAGGAGATTTCCTAGCATCAATAGACATCAAAGATGCTTATCTCCACGTGCCGATTGCGCCAGAGCATCAGCGTTTTCTACGCTTCGTTATAGGAAGCGAACACCTGCAGTTCGTAGCGCTACCTTTCGGGCTGGCAACAGCCCCTCGGGTCTTCACCAAGGTCATGGCAGCAGTAGTAGCAGTCCTGCACTCGCAGGGTCACTCTGTGATCCCGTATCTGGACGATCTACTGATAAAGGCACCCTCTCAAGAGGCATGCCAACACAGTCTGAACGTGGCACTGAAGACTCTCCAGAGGTTCGGGTGGATTATCAACTTTTCTTTTTCGCTCCTAATTGGGAGACCCAGACAATTGGGTGTATAGCTACTGCCTCCGGAGGCCGCACAAAGTACTACACTTAAAAGTGTAAGGCCCCTCCCCTTCTGGCTATACACCCCCCCGTGGGAGCACGGGTCCCTCAGTTTTTTGCTTTGTGCGAAGGAGGTCAGACACGCACGCATAGCTCCACTGTTTAGTCAGCAGCAGCTGCTGACTATGTCGGATGGAAGAAAAGAGGGCCCATACAGGGTCCCCAGCATGCTCCCTTCTCACCCCACTCTTTGTCGGCGGTGTTGTTAAGGTTGAGGTACCCATTGCGGGTACGGAGGCTGGAGCCCACATGCTGATTCCTTCTCCATCCCCATTAGGGCTCTGGCTGAAGTGGGATTTTACCGGTCTCCAGGCACTGAGACCGTGCTCCATCCGCAGCCCCTGGAGAAGCCGCTGGATATGGAGCAGAGTATCGTCAGGGACAGGGCCCTGCTCCGTCAAGGTACTCTGTGTCCCCGTGCATACGCGCGCACACCGCAGCATTGCTGGGTGTGTTAGTGCGCCGGGGACATCAGCGCTGCTGCGCTTGTGCCATTTCCCCACTACAGCTCAGCTGAGTGGGTAGACTAGGGCGAACGGTCGCGCCAGGCCGCTGGGGTCAGTCGCACTGCGACACTGCTGTGACTTGTGGTGCGCCGGGGACTTCCGCGCTGGCCGTGCACATATCACGGCCGCGCTTATTACTACAGTCCCCGGCTTTTGCGGCCTAGTTTGTCTCGTTCCCGCCTCCGCACCTGCCAGTCAGGAGGAGGGCGGGACGCTGTATAGAGCATCAGCGCTGAGGGCTGGAGTCTTTTTTACATACTCCAGCCCTCACACTAGGCACAGGGGGACGCAGTTTCCCGCACTTTTGTTTGGGCACGCCCACGGTCCGCCCCTCTGCACACAACGCCGGCAGCCATTCCTGCCTGCACGCTGAGCTGCAGAGGGAAGACTGGGAGACCCAGACACGGGATTCTGCGGCCTCATACCCGCTGGTCAGCGGGCGGTAAGCAGCCCTCAAGGGCTCACCCCCACTTGTGCCGTTTGTGTACTTGGTATTTTGTGTTTGCAAATACTTTGCACTGTGTGGTCGCTGGTGTTTTTTCTCGGCTATATACCCTCCTAGATTACAAGGAGGCAACAGCATGTCGTCCGCAAAACGCAAGGGTGCCAAGGCACAGACGTTATATGCTCCCTGTACCGCATGTGGGGCTGCTCTACCGGCAGGTTCCGCTGACCCCCATTGTGTGCAGTGCTCGGCCCCTGTGACACTTGCACAGCCGGGGCCTCTGCTAGACGTGACCCAGGGGGTACCACCTGTGAATGCTGTCCAGGTGACAGGAACAGAGTTTGCAGCTTTTGCTGACAGATTGTCTATGACTATGTCTAAAATTCTTGAAACATTACAGTCTAGACCAGTTACTCAGACCATGGGCACTGTTGAATCATTGCTCCCTGGTCCCCCTCAGCTGGAACACTTCCGTGCTCCAGGGGTGTCACACGCACCCCAGGGTGACGACTCTGACTCGGACGACAGTCCCAGACAACCTAAACGGGCTCGCTATGAGGGGCCCTCAACTTCGTCTCAATGGTCAGGATCCCAGCGGGATGAATCTATGTGTGATGAGGCGGATGTAACTGATCAGGATTCTGATCCTGGGACCGCTCTCAATCTAGATACACCGGATGGTGACGCCATAGTGAATGATCTTATAGCGTCCATCAATAAGATGTTAGATATTTCTCCGCCAGCTCCTTCTGCGGAGGAGTCAGCTTCACAGCAGGAGAAATTCCATTTCAGATATCCCAAGCGTAAATTAAGCTCTTTTCTGGACCACGCTGACTTTAGAGACGCAATCCAGAAACACCACGCTTATCCTGATAAGCGGTTTTCCAAAAGGCTTAAAGATACACGCTATCCTTTCCCCCCTGACGTTGTCAAGGGCTGGACCCAGTGTCCCAAGGTGGATCCTCCAATCTCCAGGCTTGCGGCTAGATCCTTAGTTGCAGTAGAAGATGGAGCGGCACTTAAAGATGCCACCGATAGACAGATGGAGCTCTGGTTGAAATCCATCTATGAAGCTATTGGAGCGTCGTTGACGCCAGTATTCGCAGCCGTATGGGCACTCCAAGCTATTTCAGCTGGTCTTACACAGATTGACACGGTCACACGTACATCTGCTCCGCAGGTGGCACCATTGACCTCTCAGATGTCTGCATTCGCGTCTTACGCGATTAATGCTGTCCTAGACTCTACGAGCCGTACGGCGGTGGCGTCAGCCAACTCCGTGGTTTTACGCAGAGCCCTGTGGTTGAGAGAATGGAAGGCAGATTCTGCTTCCAAAAAGTGCTTAACCAGTTTGCCTTTTTCTCGTGACCGACTGTTTGGTGAGCGTTTGGATGAAATCATTAAACACTCCAAGGGTAAGGATTCATCCTTACCTCAACACAGACAAAACAAACCCCAACAAAGGAGGGGTCAGTCTAGTTTTCGGTCCTTTCGAGGCTCAGGTAGGTCCCAATTCTCCTCGTCCAAGAGGACTCAAAAGGATCAGAGAGGCTCAGATTCTTGGCGGACTCGATCACGCCCAAAAAAGCCAGCAGGAAGAACCGTTACCAAGACGGCTTCCTCATGACTCTCAGTCTCCTCTTTCCGCATCCTCGGTCGGTGGCAGGCTCTCCCGCTTTGGCGACATTTGGCTGTCACAGGTCAAAGACCGTTGGGTGAGGGACATTCTGTCTCACGGGTACAGGATAGAGTTCAGCTCTCGTCCTCCAACTCGTTTCTTCAGAACTTCTCCACCGCCCGACCGGGCCGATGCTCTGCTGCAGGCGGTGGCCGCTCTAAAGGCGGAAGGCGTGGTGACTTCTGTTCCTCTTCAAGAACAAGGTCACGGTTTTTACTCCAATTTGTTTGTGGTACCAAAAAAGGACGGTTCGTTTCGTCCCGTCCTGGATCTAAAGTTGCTCAACAAACACGTAAAAACCAGGAGATTCCGGATGGAATCTCTCCGCTCCGTCATCGCCTCAATGTCTCAAGGAGATTTCCTAGCATCAATAGACATCAAGGATGCTTATCTCCACGTGCCGATTGCGCCAGAGCATCAGCGTTTTCTACGCTTCGTTATAGGAAGCGAACACCTGCAGTTCGTAGCGCTACCTTTCGGGCTGGCAACAGCCCCTCGGGTCTTCACCAAGGTCATGGCAGCAGTAGTAGCAGTCCTGCACTCGCAGGGTCACTCTGTGATCCCGTATCTGGACGATCTACTGATAAAGGCACCCTCTCAAGAGGCATGCCAACACAGTCTGAACGTGGCACTGAAGACTCTCCAGAGGTTCGGGTGGATTATCAACTTTTTAAAGTCAAATCTAACCCCGACCCAATCACTAACATATCTTGGCATGGAGTTTCATACTCTCTCAGCGATAGTGAAACTTCCACTGGACAAGCAGTGCTCGCTGCAGACAGGGGTGCAATCTCTCCTTCAGAGCCAGTCGCACTCCTTGAGGCGCCTCATGCATTTCCTAGGGAAAATGGTGGCAGCAATGGAAGCGGTCCCTTTCGCGCAGTTTCATCTGCGCCCCCTACAATGGGACATTCTCCGCCAATGGGACGGGAAATCGACGTCCCTCGACAGAGACGTCTCCCTCTCTCAGACAGCCAAGGACTCTCTCCGGTGGTGGCTTCTTCCCACCTCATTGTCAACAGGAAGGTCGTTTCTACCCCCATCCTGGGCGGTGGTCACGACAGATGCGAGCCTATCAGGGTGGGGAGCAGTGTTTCTTCACCACAGGGCTAAGGGTACGTGGACTCAGAAAGAGTCCACCCTTCAGATCAATGTTCTGGAAATCAGAGCAGTCTATCTTGCCCTGCGAGCCTTCCAACAGTGGCTGGAAGGCAAGCAGATCCGGATTCAGTCGGACAATTCCACAGCGGTGACGTACATCAACCACCAAGGGGGAACACGCAGTCGGCAAGCCTTCCAGGAAGTCCGGCGGATTCTAACGTGGGTGGAGAACACAGCATCCACCATATCCGCAGTTCACATACCAGGCGTGGAAAACTGGGAAGCAGACTTTCTCAGTCGGCAGGGCATGGACGCAGGGGAATGGTCCCTCCACCCGGACGTGTTTCAGGAGATCTGTCGCCGCTGGGGGACGCCGGACGTCGACCTGATGGCGTCACGGCACAACAACAAAGCTCCGGTTTTCATGGCACGGTCTCACGATCACCGAGCTCTGGCGGCAGACGCCCTAGTTCAAGATTGGTCGCAGTTCCGGCTACCTTATGTTTTCCCACCTCTGGCATTGTTGCCCAGAGTGCTCCGCAAAATCAGGTCCGACTGCCGCCGCGCCATTCTCGTCGCTCCAGACTGGCCAAGGAGGTCGTGGTACCCGGATCTGTGGCATCTCACGGTAGGCCAACCGTGGGCGCTACCAGACCGTCCAGACTTGCTGTCTCAAGGGCCGTTTTTCCATCTGAATTCTGCGGCTCTGAACCTGACTGTGTGGCCATTGAGTCCTGGATCCTAGGGACCTCAGGTTTATCTCATGAAGTTGTTGCCACCATGAGACAGGCTAGGAAACCATCCTCCGCCAAAATCTACCACAGGACGTGGAAGATATTCCTATCGTGGTGCTCTGCTCAGGGAGTTTCTCCCTGGCCATTTGCATTGCCTATTTTTCTTTCCTTCCTGCAGTCTGGGTTGGAAAAAGGTTTATCGCTTAGCTCTCTTAAAGGTCAAGTCTCCGCGCTATCCGTATTTTTTCAGAAACGCCTAGCGCGACTTCCTAAAGTACGCACGTTCATGCAAGGGGTTTGTCATATTGTCCCCCCTTACAAGCGGCCATTGGAACCCTGGGATCTGAACAAGGTTCTAATTGCTCTCCAGAAGCCGCCTTTCGAGCCTATGAAAGAGATTTCCTTTTCTCGGCTTTCTCAGAAAGTGGCTTTTCTAGTGGCGGTCACGTCTCTTCGGAGAGTGTCAGAGCTGGCGGCGTTATCTTGCAAATCTCCCTTCCTGGTGTTTCACCAAGACAAGGTAGTTCTGCGTCCAATTCCAGAGTTTCTTCCCAAGGTGGTATCTTCCTTTCATCTCAATCAGGATATCACTTTACCATCTTTGTGTCCGCATCCAGTTCACCAATTTGAAAAAGGTTTACATCTGTTGGACCTGGTGAGGGCACTCAGGATCTACATTTCCCGCACGGCGCCTCTGCGCCGTTCGGATGCACTCTTTATCCTGGTCGCTGGTCAGCATAAAGGGTCGCAAGCTTCCAAATCCACCCTTGCGCGGTGGATCAAGGAACCAATTCTTCACGCCTACCGTTCTGCTGGGCTTCCGATTCCTTCTGGACTGAAGGCCCATTCTACCAGAGCCGTAGGTGCGTCCTGGGCTTTACGGCATCAGGCTACGGCTCAGCAGGTGTGCCAGGCGGCTACCTGGTCGAGTCTGCACACTTTTACCAAGCATTATCAGGTGCATACCTACGCTTCGGCAGATGCCAGCCTAGGTAGACAAGTCCTTCAGGCGGCGGTGGCCCACCTGTAAGAAAGGGCTGCTTGACAGCCCTATCACGAGGTATTCTTTTACCCACCCAGGGACTGCTTTTGGACGTCCCAATTGTCTGGGTCTCCCAATTAGGAGCGAAAAAGAAGAAGGGAATTTTGTTTACTTACCGTAAATTCCTTTTCTTCTAGCTCCAATTGGGAGACCCAGCACCCGCCCTGTTTTTCTTAGGGTATTGGTTTTTCGGGTGCACATGTTGTTCATGTTGATAAGTTCTGTTCTCCGATATTGTCTATCGGATTGAATTTGTTTTTGAAACAGTTATTGGCTTTCCTCCTTCTTGCTTTTGCACTAAAACTGAGGGACCCGTGCTCCCACGGGGGGGTGTATAGCCAGAAGGGGAGGGGCCTTACACTTTTAAGTGTAGTACTTTGTGCGGCCTCCGGAGGCAGTAGCTATACACCCAATCGTCTGGGTCTCCCAATTGGAGCTAGAAGAAAAGGAATTTACGGTAAGTAAACAAAATTCCCTTCATTCAGTGATTTTCCTTCATACAATATAATAGCATATGTAACTTAAAGATGGCTCCTACATCCTGGACAACGCCCAAGAAGTTGAGAAACAGAGGAATTCCTAAAGTTTGGAACAACCAATCCAGCACAGACTATGCAAACTCCTATACATCCCGAGTCCAGCCTGCGATATTGGACTATATTTTGTCTACACCCTTTTCTTCCCTAGAGCTATAAAAAGTTTTGGGAACAATAAACGAGTAGAAGCTCACTGGCGTCCGTCATGAGAGAAAGTTCATAGCCGATCCAGTGTCCGTTATTGTTCTTTCTCGCGTGCACACATGACAATATAATTTGAACACGGCAGTCAGACCTTAAGAGACCCATTGTAGTCTCACCTCAACAAACTTACCCCCAACCATGTCTCCTCAAGAATAAGACACCCCCTGAAAATAAGACCTAGTGCTTTTTTCAGGGCAAAAAAATATAAGACTGTGTCTTATTTTCGGGGAAACAGGTTACTGATACATTGTTGGTGACAGATCGGTTGGAGTCAGTAGAGGCTATATACATGTAGTATTGTACATGAAAGTGATCCAAAAACTACTCTGTAAGTGGCAAAGACATCAGAATTGTTTGAGGTCATTCCTCCCAGTAAAAAAAAGTTTTTTGTACAGTAAAATGCAAGACCGAACTCTAATGTAGCCGCTCTTCCTTTGAACTCAAAGGCATAATAGAAGCAACTTTATGTAATTTTCCAAACTGGAGTGCAGGAGCATAGAGACAAAATCCCCTCCTTCCCCCCCGTCCTGTAGAGAGAATGGAGACCCTTCTACTTTCTGTAGAGACGACAGAAACCCGCCCCACTTCCTGTAAATGGGACAGCTACTCACCCCCACTTCCTGTAGAGAGGAGAGCTACTCACCCCCACTTCCTGTAGAGAGGACAGCTACTCACCCCCCACTTCCTGTAGAGAGGACAGCTACTCACCTCCACTTCCTGTAGAGAGGACAGCTACTCACCTCCACTTCCTGTAGAGAGGACAAACCAGCCACCACTTCCTGTACGGAGGACAGATACCCCCATTTCCAGTAGAGAGGACAGCTACTCACCCCCACTTTCTGTAGAGAGGACAGCTACTCGCGCCCACTTTCTGTAGAGAGGACAGCTACTCGCGCCCACTTTCTGTAGAGAGGACAGCTACTCGCGCCCACTTTCTGTAGAGAGGACAGCTACTCGCGCCCACTTTCTGTAGAGAGGACAGCTACTCGCACCCACTTTCTGTAGAGAGGACAGCTACTCACACCCACTTTCGGTAGAGAGGACAGCTATTCACCCCCACTTTCAGTAGAGAGGACAGCTATTCACCCCCACTTTCAGTAGAGAGGACAGCTACTCACACCCACTTTCAGTAGAGAGGACAGCTACTCACACCCACTTTCAGTAGAGAGGACAGCTACTCACACCCACTTTCAGTAGAGAGGACAGCTACTCACACCCACTTCCAGTAGAGAGGACAGCTACTCACCCCCACTTCCTGTAGAGAGGACAGCTACTCACCCCCACTTCCTGTAGAGAGGACAGCTACTCACCCCCACTTCCTGTAGAGAGGACAGCTACTCACACCCACTTCCTGTAGAGAGGACAGCTACTCACACCCACTTCCAGTAGAGAGGACAGCTACTCACCTCCACTTCCAGTAGAGAGGACAGCTACTCTCACTTCCTGTTGGGAGGACAGACCCGCCACCACTTCCTGTAGGGAGGACAGACCCGCCCCAATGTCCTGTAGAGGGGACAGACCAGCCTCAACTTCCTGTAGAGGAGATAGACCCACTCCAACTTTTTTTTTTTAGAGGGGATAGAGACTCATCCCAACTTCCTGTACAGAGGACAGAGATCTGCTCCCACTTCCTGTAAAGAACAGACCCGCCACCACTTCCTTTAGAGATGACAGACCTACCCCTACTTCCTATAGACGGCACAGACCAGCCCCCACTTCCTGTAGAGAGGACAGACATGCCCTCCTATTCTTGTAGAGGGGACAGACTCGCCCCCACTTCCTGTAGAGAGTACCTACCCACCCCCACTTTCAGTAGGGAGTGCAGATCAACCCTCACTTCCTGTAGATGGACCAAAAAACTGCTCTCACTTCCTGTAGAGGTACAGATACCATCCTCACTTCCTATAAAGCGGACAGAGACCTGCTCCCCACTTCTTGTAGATGGGCCAAAGACCTGCTGAAACTTCTTGTAGAAAGGACAGAGACCCACCCTCATTTCCTGTAGGAAGTACAGAATCGCTCCCATTTCCTGTAGAGGGATAGAAGCCCAACCTTAGTTTGTAAGGGGGCAGAGATCCACTCCAAACTTCTTGTAGAGGGGGCAGAGACCAGTTTCTCACTTCCTGTAGAGGGGGCAGAGACCGCCTGACCCCCACTTCTGTCTCGTTTGCTACTATAGACAGATTAGTGGCTGTAACTCAAGCAATTTTTTTTTTGGGGAGGGGAGGGGGGGGCTGGGCAAGGGGGGAAGGCGCCATTTATATAAAGTATGTTCTCTGTTGGTCTATTTGTCATCTATTCAATGAGACAGAGTTATCTGAACGTAGAGGGACATACAAGGACTCAGCAGTTGATAGTGGAACTTGACTTGTCATTTTTGGGACCAGATGTTGGAGATTGTGGTCTCTGTGCCATACAGCATCTGTGTATCAGGCTCTGCTATATGGAGAGTAACGGCGGCTGCCGCCTCTTTCACATTTTCCGTAAAGTGATATAAAAGTCGTAGAGTAACAATGAATAGATTTTGGGACAATGTAAATTTGCAGCTCTCCCCGTTTACTCCTCGGCCGCTCTAAGTGGGGAGATGTGTACAGAAGGGCAGCGAGCTAAATGATATCTCTTTAAGGAAGCGCTTTTATGGCGGGTTATGGTGGTTGGCGCGCTTCCCAGTGTAATTCTGCTGTACCGGTCTGACCCCGCACCTCAGAATCGTTCTTTTCCCTCCATTATTACCCAGCATTAATAATTCCATTCTCTCTCGCCTCCGCTAAGTACAATATGTGAGCTGTAAACCCTTTAGTCTCGGTCAGTGCTGCTGTGAGCAAATCTTTATTTTCTAGTGAAACAGAACAGTCCGTGTTATTCACCGTATACATTATATATTAGACTAGCTGTAGCACTCGGCGTTGCCCGGGATAGTAACTGTCTGTCTATCTCTCTTCCAGTCTCTGTCTGTCTGTCGGTCTCTTTGTCTGTCTCTTTCTGTCTGTCTCTGTGTGTCTGTCTCTGTGTGTCTGTCTCTTTCCCTGTCTGTCTGTGTCTGACTCTATCCATGTGTGTCTGACTCTATCCATGTGTGTCTGACTCTATCCATGTGTGTCTGTGTCTCTATCCATGTCTCTGTCTGTCGCTGTCTCTGTATCAGTCTCTCTATCTCTGTGTCCGTCAGTCTCTTTCCCCCGCTGTCTCTTTCCCCCGCTGTCTCTTTCCCTGTCTGTCTCTTTCCCTGTCTGTCTCTTTCCCTGTCTGCCTCTGTCTTTGACTGTCTCTCTATCTCTTTCCCTGTCTGTCTCTTTACCTGTCTGTGCCTGTCTGTCTGTCTCTTGATTCTGTCTTTCTTTCTCTCTTTCCCTGTCTGTGACTGTCTGTCTGTCTCTGTCTCTTTGATTCTGTCTTTCTTTCCCTGTCTTTCTCTTTCTCTGTCTCTGTCTCTCTGCCTCTGTCTCTCTGTCTTTCCCTGTCTGTCTCTTTCCCTGTCTGTCTCTTTCCCTGTCTGTCTCTTTCCCTGTCTGTCTCCTTCCCTGTCTGTCTCCTTCCCTGTCTGTCTCTTTCCCTGTCTGTGCCTATGTCTGTCTGTGCCTATGTCTGTCTCTCTCTATCCGTCTCCCCACCGACATATTACCTCACACATAAGCTTCTTATACTATGAATGTCCTTTGTTCCTATAGCAACCAATCATCGCTCCTATTATTGACCTGTAGCTTACAGCTCCATTGACTTTAATGGAGGCAGATTTTTTGGAGACTAACTATAAAGCGCGGGGTTAAATTTTCCCATCAAAACATCGTCTATGATGTTCCCTGAGTCACATGGGGTGTCTGTGCAAAATTTCGTGATTGTAAATGCGACGGTGCGGATTATTTTAGCGGACACACACACACACTCAGTTTTATATATTAGATTACGTGATGCACTCACCACTGTATATTAGAAGGGGAAGAGTGGTCCTGTGACTTATGTGCCAACCACCACCTCCCTAAAAGGGGGGCAACATTCCCGATAATGCACAGCTTGGGGCTTCAGGCTAGTGCACACCCCCAATAAGTTCCAATAGGGTCGTAGGGTCGTTACACACATTCAATTACCCGCTCTTCTTTGGGTTCTATTAACCCCTTAATGACCCAAGAATTTTGCATTTTTGCATTTTTTATTTTTTTTCCAATCCTTGTTCCAAGACCCAAACTTTTTTTTTTTTTTTGTCAAAATAGCCGTATAAGAGTTATTTTTTCAAGATTAGTTGTACTTCTGGATGACACCATTCACTTTGCCATATACTGAAGACTGGGAAAAAAAATTAAAAGACCAGAGAAATTGTGGAAGATGAACCATTGCCATTGTTTTGAGGTTTAGTTTACAGCATTTACTGTTTGGTAAAAATTACCTTGAAACCGGATTCTCCGGGTCATTATGACTGCAACGACACCAAACTACCAGTGTTTTTATTAGCGTGATGGAAAAAAATCAGAAAGTTCTATGATTCGAAAAGGTATTTTTCCTTTTACCCATGACAGCACCTGAGAGCGAGGGTTCACTCCCAATGACAGGAAACGTGCAAAACAAAAAGGTGGCACCGTTCCAACACTTCAGTGGTTTCCAATCTTGGGAGAGGGAGCTTGCACCCTTGGGGCTCCAGGGAGTTGAGTTTCTTTTTTGTTGGAAACAGTAGCTGCTGTTTCTTTATCATTCCTATGGGAGACCCAGACATTGGGTGTATAGCTTCTGCCTCCGGAGGACACACAAAGTACTACACTAAAAAGTGTAGCTCCTCCCTCTGAGCATATACACCCCCTGGCTAACCAGATCCAGCCAGTTCATTGCTTTGTGTTCAGGAGGCATACATCCACACATGCATTCTCATCGAATTTTTCATTTTGGAAAGTTTTTGAAGAAAAGCGGGTCCAATCCTGGACTCCCGGCATGTCCCTTCTCACCCCACTGTGTCGACGGTGCTGTTAAGGTTGATTACAAGGCTGGAGCCTTACATTCCGCGCTCCTTCACTATCCCTCGGGCTCTGGCTTGAAGTGGGAGCCAGCACGGTTCTCCCTGCTTCGCAGGAGGCCGGTCTCCATCCGCAGCCCCTTCAGGATCCTGCTGGACGGAGCACTCATCCCCAGGGACTGGAAACCCTGCGTCTCACAAGCTAAGTATCTGAGACGTTTATTCCGGGGGTCCCTTGTACTTTTATTGTTGGGGAGAGTGTGCTGTGTTTCTGTTCTGACATTTCCGGCCGGTTCTCTGGTTGTCACCTGAGAACCGCGCCGATGGTGCCTGCGCGCCGGCCGCATCGTTCAAATTTAGGCCCCGGCTTCGCCTGAGGCCTAGTTTCGATTTCACTGCCCTTGCATGTCAGTCATGCAGAGGGACAGTGCGGCTCCGCCCAGCGGCCGTTCGGCACAGGGGAGGGACACTCCTCTCTGAGAACATGTCCCCTCCCCTGTAAATCTCCTTGGCCCTCCAGATCCCGCTTTCAGAGTAGGCCCAGCCCCCTCTCCTCGCTCCGGCGCCATTTTATCAGCGTTCTCCTGGCGATCGGCGCTGGCTGCAGCATCCCTGATAATCTGTCTGGGGGTCCGGGCTGTGGGATCTGGAGGGCACACAAACGGTCTGGTAAGCCACAACCTCCGGTTGTGGACCTGCTTATATACTCTCTGGGGGTTATTCTGGCTCAGATCCCCCACTTCAGCAGCATGTCTCACACGAGGAGCAAGGCTGCAAGGCTGTATTCAATATGCACTGCATGTAAGCTCATACTGCCTGAACCGAGCACATATCCACATTGTGATGCCTGCTCTAACCTGACAATGCCTCAGCCTGGAATCGCACCCACAGTGGTCCCTCCGGCTGCTCCGGCTCCGGTGGCTGAACCCCCGGCTTGGGTAGAAGCCTTCTCTAGGTCAATCTCCCAGTCTTTTGCCGACTCCATGGGACAGCTGTCCCGGACTCTGCTGAGCATGCATCAGCCCCCTTCTCAGGGCGCCTCTGCTGCTAGGGCTCTCTCAGCGGAGCTCACAGAGGATTCGTCATCTGGTCTCAGACCCCGTCCTCCTAAGAGGAGACGCAGGGCTCTCTCTCCTTTCTCGTCCCGTGGCTCTGATTCAAGAGCTGACTCGCAGGACGAGGAGGACGCCTTTACTGGGGGCTCGGACGCTACCTCCATGTGCCCCATTGATCTGTCCGAAAGTGACGCAGATGTTAGTGATTTGATTGCGTCCATTAATTCTGTACTGGACCTCAATCCGCCAGTATCAGAGGAGCAACCCTCTCTGGCAGAAAAGCACCAGTTTACCTTGCCTAAGAGGACAAGGAGTGTGTTCTTTAACCACTCCAGTTTTCAGGCCACTGTGACCAAGGCCAGGGACTGTCCTGACAAACGCTTCCCAAAGCGTGGTTCTGATGACCGTTTTCCCTTTCCACCTGAGGTGGTCAAGGAGTGGGCTCATTCACCAAAGGTAGACCCTCCGGTGTCTAGACTCTCAGCTCGGACCGTTGTATCAGTGGCTGACGGCACCTCTCTTAAGGATTCCACTGACCGCCAGGTTGACCTTCTGGCCAAATCTGTATATGAAGAGGCAGGGGCCTCGTTCTCCTCATCTTTTGCTGCAGTGTGGGCTCTCAAGGCCATCTCTGCTTCTCTGGAGGAGATGCATTCCCTCACCAGGGAATCTATGCCCGAAATGGTTGCCTTAACTTCCCAAGCTTCGGCTTTTTCATCCTATGCCATGTATGCCATGCTGGAGGCTTCTCACCGCACGGCGGTGGCCTCGGCTAATTCACTCGCTATCCGCAGGATCTTGTGGCTTCGAGAGTGGAAGGCAGATGCTTCTTCAAAGAAGTACCTTGCTGGCCTCCCTTTTTGCTGGATCCAGGCTATTCGGTGAACAACTGGATGAAATTATTAAGGAAGCTACTGGCGGGAAGAGTACTTCCATGCCACAAACTAAAACCAGGAAACCTGCCCAGGGTAGGAACCAGTCGAGGTTTCGTTCCTTTCGTTCCTCCAACTGGTCATCCTCTAAGCCCTCGGCCTCATCCACTAACTCAGCCAAGGACCAAAAACCCAACTGGCGCACGAAGCCGCATCCACAGAAGACCGCAGGAGCTGCTGCCACTAAGGCAGCCTCCTCTTGACTATCTGGCCGCGCCAGCAATGTCCTTGGTTGGTGGCAGGCTCTCCCACTTTGGCGACACTTGGTTTCAACACGTCTCCGATCAGTGGGTGCGGGATATCATCTCCCACGGCTACAGGATAGAATTCTCTTCCAGCCCGCCAAACAGATTTTTTCTGTCAACTCCCCCCTGCTCCAAGGCCGCCTCCTTCTCTCAGGCCGTGGCATCCTTGCAGGCCAACGGAGTAATTGTACCGGTTCCCTCCCGGGAACGGTTCAGAGGTTTTTACTCAAATCTCTTCCTAGTCGCCAAAAAGGACGGTTCCTTCCGGCCCATCCTGGATCTCAAGCTTCTCAACAAGCATGTTCAGGTGCGGCATTTTCGCATGGAGTCTCTGCGATCAGTCATTGCCTCAATGACACAAGGAGATTTCCTGGCATCCATCGACATCAGAGATGCCTATCTGCATGTGCCAATTGCAGTTTCACACCAGCGTTGGCTACGTTTTGCAATCGGAGAGGAACATTTCCAATTCGTGGCTCTCCCCTTCGGGTTAGCCACGGCCCCTCGAGTATTCACCAAGGTCATGGCAGCAGTGGTTGCGGTTCTGCACCTACAGGGGTTGGCAGTGATTCCTTACCTGGACGACCTTGTAGTCAAGGCTTCATCCAGCGCAGACTGTCAGCGGAGTGTCTTGCTCACTCTCGCCACTCTAGTCCAATTCGGGTGGCTTGTCAATCTGCCCAAATCCACTCTGACTCCGACCCAGAAGCTCACGTACCTAGGGATGCAATTCGAGACTCTGCCGGCACTTGTGAAGCTGCCCTTAGTCAAACAGCAGTCCCTCCATCTGGCGGTGCGCTCTCTGCTGAGGCCCCGCCGTCATTCCATCAGGCACCTAATGCAGGTGCTGGGTCAGATGGTGGGCGTCAATGGAGGCGGTTCCCTTTGCCCAGTTCCATCTGCGTCCCCTGCAGCTGGACATTCTCCGCTGTTGGGACAAGCGGACTTCCTCCTTGCACAGGTTAGTGGCTCTGTCGCCACAGACCAGGGGCTCCCTTCAGTGGTGGCTTCGGCCCCTCTCTCTGTCTCAGGGACGCTCCTTCCTGGCGCCGTCCTGGGTGATCCTCACCACGGATGCCAGTCTATCCGGCTGGGGAGCGGTATATCTCCACCACAGAGCGCAGGGCACTTGGACTCCGTCCGAATCAGCCCTCTCGATCAATGTGCTGGAATCCAGAGCTGTGCTTCTAGCTCTCTTAGCCTTTCACCACCTGTTGGCGGGCAAGCACATCCGAGTCCAGTCGGACAACGCGACAGCGGTTGCCTACATCAATCACCAAGGCGGGACACGCAGCCGCCTGGCGATGTTGGAGGTTCAACGCATCCTTCAGTGGACGGAGGACTCCAAGTCCACCATATCCGCAGTCCACATCCCAGGCGAGGAAAACTGGGAAGCAGATTATCTCAGCCGTCAAACCGTGGACAGTGGCGAGTGGTCCCTGCATCCGGCAGTGTTTCGGTCAATCTGCCGCAAGTGGGGCACTCCGGAAGTGGATCTAATGGCATCCCGGCACAACAACAAGGTTCCGGTTTACGTGGCTCGCTCCCACGATCCTCAGGCCTTTGCAGCGGACGCTCTGGTTCAAGATTGGTCCCAGTTTCGTCTGTCCTACGTGTTTCCCCCTCTAGCTCTCTTGCCCAGAGTCCTGCGCAAGATCAGAATGGAGGGCCGTCGGGTCATCCTCATTGTTCTGGACTGGCCCAGGCGAGCTTGGTACCCAGACCTGCTCCATCTGTCCGTAGAGGTGCCGTGGCATCTTCCGGACCGTCCAGACCTTCTCTCACAAGGTCCGTTTTTCCGCCAGAATTCTGCGGCTCTCAGATTGACGGCGTGGCTCTTGAGTCCTGGATCTTGACGACTTCTGGTATTCCTCCTGAAGTCATCTCCACTATGACTCGGGCTCGGAAGTCTTCCTCGGCCAAAATCTATCACAGGACCTGGAAAATTTTCCTGGCCTGGTGTCGCTCTTCCGGCCATGTTCCTTGGCCTTTTTCCTTGCCGACCCTTCTGTCCTTTCTACAGTCCGGTCTGCAGCTAGGACTATCCCTCAATTCTCTCAAGGGACAAGTCTCGGCTCTGTCAGTGTTGTTCCAGCGGCGTATCGCCCGGCTGGCTCAGGTGCGCACCTTCATGCAGGGCGTGTCTCACATCATTCCGCCTTACCGGCGGCCCTTGGATCCCTGGGACCTCAATCTGGTCCTCACAGCCTTGCAGAAACCCCCCTTTGAGCCTCTTAGGGAGGTTTCTTTGTCTCGTCTTTCACAGAAAGTGGTCTTTCTAGTGGCCATAACTTCCCTCAGGAGCGTCTCTGATTTGGCTGCGCTCTCTTCGGAGTCACCTTTTTTGGTTTTTCATCAAGACAAGGTGGTTCTCCGTCCGACTCCGGACTTTCTCCCTAAGGTGGTTTCTCCTTTCCACCTTAACCAGGACATTTCCCTGCCTTCTTTTGTCCGGCTCCTGTTCATCGCTTTGAAAAAGCGTTGCATACTCTGGATCTGGTGCGGGCGCTCCGGATCTATGTGTCTCGTACCGCTGTTCTTAGGCGGTGCACCTCTCTTTTTGTGCTAACCACAGGTCGGCGTAAGGGCCTCTCGGCTTCTAAGCCGACCTTGGCTCGTTGGATTAGGTCGGCCATTTCCGATGCCTACCAGTGTACTCAGGTGCCTCCCCCGCCGGGGATCAAGGCACACTCGACCAGAGCTGTCGGTGCCTCTTGGGCTTTCAGGCACCAGGCTACGGCTCAGCAGGTCTGTCAGGCTGCCACTTGGACTAGTCTGCATACCTTTTCAAAGCACTACCAAGTGCATGCTCATGCTTCGGCAGATGCGAGCTTGGGCAGACGCATCCTTCAGGCGGCTGTCGCCCATTTGTGAAGTTAGGTTCCGCCTACTTCTCAGTTTTCTGTTTATTCCCACCCATGGACTGCTTTGAGACGTCCCAATGACTGGGTCTCCCATAGGAACGATAAAGAAAAAGACAATTTTGTTTACTTACCGTAAATTCTTTTTCTTATAGTTCCGTATTGGGAGACCCAGCACCCTCCCTGTTGCCTGTTGGCAGTTTCTTGTTCCGCGTGTTATCACCGGCTGTTGTTGTAGACAGAGGCTCCGGTTGTTCCGGTTCTTGCTCTATCTCTACATATGGGTGGCTATTCTCCTTCAGCTTTTGCACTAAACTGGCTGGATCTGGTTAGCCAGGGGGTGTATATGCTCAGAGGGAGGAGCTACACTTTTTAGTGTAGTACTTTGTGTGTCCTCCGGAGGCAGAAGCTAAACACCCATGGTCTGGGTCTCCCATTACGGAACTATAAGAAAAAGAATTTACGGTAAGTAAACAAAATTCTCTTTTTTTGTCACCTTAACCTATGTCACTGCTATCTCTGGTGGTCGGTGGCTCTATGCTATCTTGCATGATGTGCGTTGAGGTGGGCAACCGCAGTACTTTCAATTCAGACTTGCTAGCTGCTTGCATTGTGTGGACGTTTCCATCGTAGGTGCCTCTGTGAAGCTGGCTGGGAACTTGTGGAGCATAACAGAGGCACCAGGTCTTCAGCCAGTGCTGAAGCTTTAGCTCCTGGTGGTGTTGAGTGGCCAATATTTTGTGCTTCGCTCCTGAGAGAAGATTACAACCAAATTGAACATGTGATAAGGAAGACCACTTAGAAGACCCAGTCCTTCCTCCCAGAGTGATAGTGATTGGCCTTTGATGTCTGTATGTGATCGGCCCAGGCACTCTGTGTTCTGCCCTCACATTTTGAGGAGATACTGGAGGATTAAGACCGGTTATACTGTATGTGTTGCTTGCTCTATCATCTTCAGATGATGACGTAACGGGTAGACCTTGCTTACCGATGAAGATACAGATAAGCTGATTGAGACGGTTAGGTCCACCATGAATATCAAGGAGCAAAAAAACTAGGTCCATTCCGGATACCATGTGTGCTGGTCTGGAGCAACATAAGTGCAGGTCATTCCCGATAGACAGAAATGTTCTCCCTCTAAGGCTGGAGTCACACTTGTGAGTGAGTAGCGTGAGTCTTGTATCGGCATCACCCGGCAAGGCTGCACACTCTCAGGACAGGAGCGTCTCAGCTACATAGAAATACATGCAGCCGACCCGCTCCTGTTAGGAGACTGTGCAGCCTTGCCGGGTGATGTCGATGCAAGACTCACGCGAGTCACTCGCAACTGTGATTCTGGCCTAAGTCCCCCTTTACACGTCAGTGAAAAACACAGACTTTTTTCACTGACGTGTTAAAAACGCATATGTCTCTCCGTGTGCTGTGTATCACAGCACACGTGGGTTCTCCATGTTCTACCCGTGATCCGTGATAGCACATGGAAATTGGGCAATTATACTCACCTGTCTCTGCTCCTGCTGTCCGTGGTGTCTGCTGAATCTCCGGCTCTGCTGTGTTTCCGGCCACCACTGTCTCCCCTCAGCAGCTACTTGAGGGTCGGCTGTGCAGTTCATCAGTGCATATGCATGAGCATAAGTAGCCGGCTTAGGCTAAGTTCACACTTCCGTTGTTTTGCATGTCACATGCGTCGCTTGACGCATGTGACTGATGCGCTGTACAACGGATGACAAAGAACAGAATTCTTTGTCGGATTCCGTTGTGTGCGGGGGCGGAGTTCGGGGTGGGTGGAGCCAAGCGGGGCTGTGG